>NC_073264.2:108450648-108452746 GCF_029289425.2 Pan paniscus | reverse complement strand
ATCACGGAGTAGATATTTCCAAGTTTATACAGATCACGGTGCAGATATTTCCATATTTATACAGATCATGGTGTAGATACTTCCATGTTTATACAGAACGCGGTGTTGTTATTACCACGTTTATAGGGATAGCGGTGCAAATATTTCCACTTTTATACAGATAGCGGTGTAGTTATTAGCATGTTTATACAGATAGCGGTGTAGATATTTCCATGTATAAACAGATGTCTCTGTATATATTTCCATGTTTAAACAGATGGCGATGTAGATATTTCCTTGTGTATACAAATAGCGGTGTAGTTACTTCCATGTTTATACAGATAGCGGTATACCTAATTCCATGTATATACAGATGGCTGTGTAGATAATTCCATGTTTATACAGATGGCAGTGCAGATATTTCCATGTTTATACAGATGACTTTGTAGGTATTTCCATGTTTATACAGATGGCGGTGTAGGTATTTCCATGTTTATAGAGAGAGCTGTGTAGATATTTCCATGTTTATACAGATAGCGGTGTAGATATTTCCATGTTTACAAAGATAGCGGTGTAGATATTTCCATTTTTATACAGACAGCAGTGGAGATATTTCCATTGTTTATACACATACCGGTGTACATATTTCCATGTTTATAGAGACAGCGGTGTAGTTATTTCCACGTTTCTACAGATAGCAGTGCAGATATTTCCATGATTATACAGATGCCTATGCAGATATTTCCATATTTATACAGAGGGCTGTGTAGATATCTCCATGTTCATACAGATGGCAGTGTAGATATTTCCGTGTTCCTACACATGACTGTGTAGGTATTTCCATGTTCATTACAGATGGCTTTGTAGATATTTCCATGTTTATAGAGATCGCGCTGCAGATATTTCCATGTTTATACAGATCGCGGTGTAGATATTTCCATTTTTGATACAGATAGTGGTGTAGATATTTCCATGTTTATAGACATATCGGTGTAGATATTTCCATGTTTATATAGATGGCGTTGTAGATATTTCCATGTTTATACAGATAGCGGTGTTGTTGTTTCCACATTTATACAGACAGCGATGTAGATATTTCCATGTTTATACAGCTCGCGGTGCAGATATTTATATCTTTATACAGATGGCATTTTAGATATTTCCTCTTCACACAGATGGCGTGTAGATGTTTCCATGTTTATACAGATGGCGGAGTAGTTAGTTCCATCTTTATGGAGATGGCAGTGTAGATATTTTCATGTTTATAGAGATGGTGGTGTAGATATTTCCATGTTTATAGAGATAGCACTGTAGATATTTACATGTATATACAGATGGCTGTGTAGATATTTCCATGTGTATACAGATGGCATTGTAGGATAATTTCCATGTTTATACAGATGACTGTATAGGTATTTCCATGTTTTTACAGATGGCAGTGCAGGTATTTCCATGTTTATAGAGATAGCGGTGTAGATATTTCCATGTTTGTACAGATGGCGGTGTTGATATTTCCATCTATACACAGATGGCCGTGTAGATATTTCCATGTTTATACAGATGGCGGTGTAGATATTTCCATGGACATGCAGATGGCGGTGTAGATATTTCCATGTTTATACAGATAGCGGTGTAGATATTTCCATGTTTACACAGATGGTGGTGTAGATATTTCCGTGTTTATACACATGGCGGAGTAGATACTTCCATCTTTATGGAGATGGCAGTGTAGATATTTTCATGTTTATAGAGATGGCGGTGTAGATATTTCCATATTTATAGAGATAGCGGTGTACATAGTTCCATCTTTCTACAGATGGCAATGCAGATAATTCCATGTTTATACAAATGGCCGTGTAGATATTTCCATGTGTATACAGATGGTATTGTAGGTATTATCATGTTTATACAGATGGTGGTGTAGATACTTCTGGTTTATTCAGATGACTGTGCAGATATTTCCATGTTTTTACAGATGGCAGTGTAGATTTTTCAATGTTTATAGAGATGGCGCTGTAGATATTTCCATGTTTATACAGATAACGGTGGAGATATTTCCATGTTTATACAGAGAGCAGTGGAGATATTTCCATGTTTATACACATAGCCGTGTACATAT
>NC_073264.2:105173148-105368148 GCF_029289425.2 Pan paniscus | reverse complement strand
TTCCAGGCTTTCTCTGGTTCTCCTAGCTGAAAGTAACCTCTGTTTTCTCTTTCTAGAACTTTCTCTGCCCTCTCTCATGCCATGTGTTACTCTTGCCTTTTTGCCAGCATCATCTGTGCAGCATCTTGTAACCCCATCCCCACCCCATGTGCTCCCTGAAGCCAGGGCATCCCCGGTTTCCTGTCTCACTAACCCTCACCCAGGGACCAGCCCGCAGGCACCTTGCCCATCTCTGTCTCCAGGCGTGTCCTACAGAGAGGAGTACCCTAAGCTGGAAGGTGACCCATCTGCCCCCTCTAACCATCAGCTGTCGGTCAGTCCTCATCCAGCTCAGTGCCCCCTCTAGCCATCAGCTGTCGGTCAGTCCTCATCCAGCTCAATGCCCCCTCTAACCATCAGCTGTCGGTCAGTCCTCATCCAGCTCAAATAAACGATCCCACGCATGCTCCCACACACACTCCCACGCACACCCGGCACACATGTGTCCCTGTAATTAGCAGGACCTGATGCCAGTCATAAAAGCCCCCGGAGCTGGGGAGCTGCCGAGCGTGACAATCTGCCTCCACGCAGGTGACGCCAAGCACCCCCAGGACGGCCATCAGGAGGGCTGGACAAGCCGGCGCTGGGCCGCCTGATGCAAATGAGACCCTTAACAGTCGGGCTGGGCGCCAAGCTGCTTGGCATTCACCAGGCTGTCGCCAGCACGGCTCCATGCTGGCGGAGGAACTGCCCGGCTTAGCCCAGAGACTCATGAAGGGCCAGCAGCAGCTCCCCACAGCTCAAGCACAGCAGGAAGAGGATATGGAAGTGCTCCCCATAAAACCCCACACCTGCCATGCTTCTGTCTGAAACCACGCACGTGCTGCCCGCTGGGTGAGGGCCAGCTGTGCCACCAGCCTGGCAGAAGGCGGGCAGGCGTCTCTGCCTTGGGGACCCCAGAAGCCCGCTGAACTCACCCAGGAAGCCTCAAAGCCAGCTCAGAGGAAGCTGCATCCGTGTCCCCTCTACCAGCTACACACATCCCAGACTCTGTCCAAACTAAATATGTAACAGCCAGGGAGAGGGCTTGGGCTCTGGGAGGAAGCAGTGATGGAATCGGTTCAGAGAAGAAATCTGAACAGCAGCTGGTTTCCACTCTTCACTGGGGAGAAAAATCACTCAGAGATCCCTAGTGCAAAGAGGTGGTGGGCCAGGTGGGGCTGGGGGCTGCAGGGCTGGTGTCAGCGAGGCCCCCAGAACCCTCTGTCCAGGGCAGGAGACGGACCAGCCACAGTCTCCACCGCCTCGGCACCCTTTCTCCACCTTCACCTCCTGCGGCTCCCCTCCTGCTTCTCTGAGGACAGATGCACCCCTGAAGCTCAGTGACACCCAAGGCTAGGCAGGAACCACAGAGCAGCCGGGGCCTCAGTTAGGGCCTGTCCTGCAGAGTCCTGTATCGGGGGCACGTGGACTGAGGCAGAAAAGGGGTGTGGCGGGGATGCTCCACACCTTGTCTCTGGCAGCACCTGTGGGCGGTGGCAGGGCCCATGGCTGGAGAAGGCCCCCTCTCTGCACTTGCTGGGCCCCTTGGCCTCAGTTTCCCCTCCCTGGAGTGCTCATCTCTGCAGCCCAAGGTGAAGGCTGAGATGAACCCGCTCCTGGGTCTTCCAGGGAGGGCCCGGCCAGCGCACAGACAGGCCCAGCTGCCTGCAGTGCCAACAGCCTCGGTTGCAGCAGTCACCCAGGGTGCCACTCACGTGCCGGAACCCCATGAGGGACACCCTGCCTGGCATGACCAGCTGGAGGTAACCATCCATGAAGCACACAGCGCAGGTCCTCGGCAGCACCAGCCAGGAGGGGCCAGCTCTAGCCCAGGCCTTGTGGCAGCAAGGAAGCCACAGCCACCACGGCCAGTCACACACGGGGCCGCACGGAGCCCCGACCACACCTCCCACACGCTGGGTGCACTGCGGCTGCCGGAGTGGGACTCAGGCTCAGACTCAACTGGAATGCAGCCGGGGAGCTGGGGCGCTTTTCTGAGACAAAGGCCTGGGGCGCCCCACACTCCCTCTGCCTCCTTCCTGAGGGGTCTGTACTTGGAGGCCCCAGACACAGACAGGCCCTGCTGCCAGGACACAGAACACCTCCTGGCTGATGCCCCCACCAAGTTCAGGCTGGACACAGGCCCTAATCCACGTCCCCATCCACAGAGGGTGCCCAGGTGCCCGAGCCTGGCCAGGCCTCTGCTAAGAGGCTCTAATTGGCATGTCCGGAACCGGGCAGGCCCAGGGGTCTCTCCCAAGGGTGCGGAGGGCCCAGAGCAGGTGGGGGAAGGGTGCATTATGGGTGGGGCCCATCGCCCCTGCTCTGGAGCCTGCACCTGTGACCTTCAGACCCTCAGAGCCTTCCTGTTGTCCCAGAAGTGGTGCAACCGGCATCTGTGGAACCCCCCACATGGGGCCTAGACGCTGCCAGATGTCAGATGTGGGCTTTGCCTGGTCTCCCCGGAGGTGGCGGTGCAGGGTATGGGGCCTCCTGGAGGCTCCAGGGGCATCCCGGGCATGGAGCCCTCACCATCTGTGGGGAGGCTGAGGCACTAGGGCCTCCCTGTCCTGGCCTCCTTCCTGCCCAGCGGCACGCCGGGCTCCAACACCTACTGAGGATGGCTGCCCAGACAGCACGAAAGCCTTTGTCCCAGACTCCACTTTAGGGGAACCAGGTGAGAACAGGGGTGAGGAGCACCCCAGAAGAGAAGCCCTTGCCCAGGCTTTGAGGAGCTCCTGCTCCTCACTACCCCTATTCCAGGCCCCCAAAGGACACCTGTTCCCAGTCGGAAGCCCAGGACTCCCAGCCCCTCTCACAGGCCCATCCATCCCTCTGTAAGGGCCCCACCGGACCCTCCTCCCTGACCCACAGCCACTGTCTTGGGGCTCAGCCACACACGCTTCTATCCTCCGCACCCCACCCTGCCCCTCACCACCTCCCCCTGGAGGCCATCGTTCACTCTCTGAAAAGCACAAGAGCAAGCCATGGAAGGCTGTCCCCAAAGCCTCCATTCTCCTGCTGGAGGGGTGACCTCTGCCACGGTCCCAGAGGACGAACCCAAGGGCCACACTGCAGGCCCCAGGACAGCCACCCGACCAGATCAACCAGGAGCAGAGCCCTTCCTGGGCAAAACACCCTCTCCAGTTCACACACACGTGCATGTGGCCAGCAGGTAGAGCCAGATGCCCCGCTTGCCAGGACACAGGAGAGAAAGAGCCAGGCGAGGTGTTCGTGTCCCACCCTTGCCCTCACCTGCATAACCTGCAGGAGTCCCCTCCCTTGTGGGTCTCCACATGGGGGCCGATGGCTGGGCACCCCTGGAGCCCCCGCCGCCTTGCCCAGTGTTTTTGCAGGCAGCACCCCCAACACACAGCAAAGGAGGTGCCACACAGGCAACTGATGATCCTGTGGCGGCCACAGAGCGTCCAGGCAGAGCGAGGGCACTGAACTACCCATGGCACCGTGGCCAGCCCTGCACAGCCCGGCACAGCCCCGGATGGCCCCACGCGGCCCCGTGCAGCCCCACACAGCCCCGCATGCACACAAAGGCCATCCGTTCCCTTTCACGAGCATAATTTATCCTCCATGCATGCGCTCGACAACCTGACAAATTAACCTCTTTTAAATTTAATCTGTCTCTAATCATTGGCAGAGGAAGAGGGGAAAGCCCCACGCTGGCTTTGAATGTTTAACCTCCATAGAAAAATGGTAAGCCCTGGGCACGTGGTACACTCAGGAGCCTCGTATTATCTTTAGGAAGAAGGGCTGCTCAGCACCATTTACTTCTCCTGATGCAAATGTCCCGTTTTTATCTGTGGCTTACAGGCATGTCAGAAAAGGAAATGAACAAGATTTAACGGAAAAACCAAAATATGGTCCAAGACCCACTTTTCTTTCATGGTCTCTCTGGCCAGGAGGTTCTCCTGAGTCACCTCCCAGGTTGTGCCCCCTGGGACACCTGCCCCCTAAGGAGGACAAAAGCCAGAGATCAAGGGGACCCTGGCAAGGAGGCAGGGTCCAAGGTTTGAGGAAAGGGGACTGGCTGTCGACGGACCGGGCATGGCTCCACTGGTCCACCCGTGAAATTCACTTAAGGGCTGGATTCCTGGGAATGACTTAATCCTTTGCCGTGGAAGTCCCCCCTGGGTCCTCTGGGACTGCCCCCAGAGCCCTGGGCCCACAAGTGAGCCAGCCGTGCCCACTGAACTGCTGTCCAGCCCCACACCCAGGAGGAGGGGCTATGATGTGGGCCAGCCCCCTGGCCACGCCCGCTTCCACCAACCTGTTGCCCTACAGGCTGCTGTCCTCCCGGCCGGATGACACCAGAACCAGTGACTCCTCCAGCCTTCCTCCTAATGCCAAGGGCCAGGCAGGGGAGACTTCCAGAACTACATTGCGGCTTCCAGGAACCCCAGACCGTTGCTCCACCCAACGGGCCAGGCTGCCTCCGCCACAACCTCCTTGCACACCCTCAGGCCCCTGTTCCCCGCTCACCTCTCCCCATGCAGGCCATCTGTTCCTGCCAGGCTGTCCCCAGCCACGCCCAGCCCCACACACTGTTCCGGAGCCCTGCCTCACCCTTCCGCCAGCAGCATCTCTCTGGGTCTCCCACCCTGGCCCCCAACCTGGCCCAGAACCGAGAGTGGCACTCTCCCATCCCCCCACCCCACCAGCTTCACCGGCCAGGTCAGTGAACCCTTCAGAGGTCCCCACCCAGCCCTTTCTCTCCTCTCTAATTGGTGCCTCAAGGTCCACAGCAGGCTTTCCTGCCTGTCCCCGACCCGGGCCAGGCTGCCCTGCTCACTGTCAGGACAAATCAGCCCCTGCTCAGGCAGCCCATATGCTCATGGTCCCCCGTCAGCTCTACGGGCCCCCAGCCCACGGCCAGGCCCTTCAGTCCCCGGCACACCAGGGTCCATCGTCTCGTGCCCCTGGCCTGCTGGTCTCTCCAGCTACAGGGCCTGCCCCTTCTGTCCTGGCAAGGGCTCCTGGTTAGAATCAGCCCAGGAGCCAGCTCCTCTGAGCAGCCTGCAGGCATGATCCACAGTCTCTCACTCGCCTCTCCAGCATCACAGGGCCATCCAGCCAGGGCCCCAAAGATCGCACGTGGGTCTCTCTAGTCCCAAACTTCAGCGGGTATGAGGCGACCCAGACCTGTTCCAGGCCTGCCCCAGAGTGCCCTGGTTTCCCTCCTCCAACCTCCGTTTCCCCATTCCAGCAACCAGAGCTTCAATCAGAACCATCTCCTGCCTCCCCAGCCTGGGCAACAGAGTGAGACTGTCTCAAAAAAGAATGGGAAATTATGACACGGGCACAGAGGGAAGCCCACGGGAGGACACACGGAGAAGGTGGCCCTCTAGGAACCAGGGAGAGAGACCTGGGGAACCAAAGCCATCGAAGCATTGATCTCAGACTTCCAGCTTCCAGGATTGTCAGGAAATGTATTTCTGTTGTTTAAACCACCCAGCCTACAGTAAACCTTGTCACAGCAGCTCGACAAGGGCAAACCAACACAGCAAGGTTTGGGAAGGAAGGGGAAAGACGGGAATTCAGGCTGGGAAGGCCCAAGGAGTAGGGAGCCATGGAAGGTGTATGAACACGGGAGGGCTACAGTCAGAGCTGGGCCTTTAAGAGGTCACTGTGACAGTGCAGATCCGACAGGCGGCTAGGGGAAGGGTCCCTGGGCGGCCACCCCCGGTGTACCCACAGCACCGCTCTGGCAGCCCATGGCCCTCTGAGGATGATGATTCTGCTCAGATGGGCAGCCCGAGGCCATTCTCTCCCGGTGAGTGGCCACTCCCAGAGCACCCTCCACGTACCTACTGCAGACAGGACAGGGCTGGTGACAGCCCCTGGGGGAGTCAGGAGGCCTCCCATTCAGGTGGCCATTTTATACCCAAAAGGAGCACTTCGAAGTATTTGTCTCACCAACACATACCCAGAGGGAGGAAGGAGGACACAGCAGTTAAAGCATTACCAGGGGAAGGCCCCTGGGATGTGAACCTGGCTGCATCCCCCAGCCGTGCCCAGGGAACAGGTGCACCTGCTCTCATAAAGCCCTTAGAATAAGCCTGCCTCGCCTGAACCCGGGGAGCTGCTGCTTGCTGAGTGCTTGAGGTAATGGCTGCAGGAGCAGGCGTTTCAAGCATGCTTTCCTCCCCCCACCTCCCACATCCTCACCTAAGATACTCTCCAAATGCAAATTTTCCAGGAACATGCCAGAGCTTAGCTTGAGGGATTCTTAAGCATTTTGGTTGGAAACAAGAACTTTTTGTAACAATATCCCACCATTCTGCTCATGCTGAGACCAGTGGACACACCTTTTCTTGGTGACGTCTTGGGGCTGGCCCGGAGTATGGCGGGCTAGGGCGGGAGGCGTCCAGGATCAGTATGCACCACGCTCCTGAACATGCTGGCCTTCCCTGCTGTCTTCAAAACTGTCCCTTCCAGCCACAGCCACTGCTGTGTACCCTCCGCACCTGCTGCTTCAGGTCAGAAATCAAAGAGTGGCGTTTGCTGGAACTGGGTTTAAACTAAGGCTCAGCAGGTCTGAGTGCCTCACCCATGGGCTAAGCTGGGTCGGGCTGCCAGCTGCATCACCAACCCCTGGAAAATCGAGGAGCCCAGGATTATGAGGGCTGCCCTGCCCCTTGTTCACCTGCTCCTAGCAGAGCACCAAGAGGGTGCAGGGACCCAGCCTGGGTCAGCAGGGTGGGAGGGGCGAGGGAGGCAGGCTCCAGGGCAGAGGGGCACCACTGCAGTCTCCAGTGCTGAGGCGCTGCAGAGGCGGGAGCTAGAAGACCAGCTGGACCTGGATACAGGGCCGGTCAGAGGCCAAGCCACAAGGATGCTGTCTCCCGAGATCCATATGTTGAAGCCCTAATTCCCAGTACCTCCAACGGGGCTGTATTTGGAGACAGGTCCTTTAAAAGGGTGACTAGGCTGGGCACGGTGGCTCACGCCTGTAATCCCAGCACTTTGGGAGGCAGAGGCGGGTGGAACACAAGGTCAGGAGATCAAGACCATCCTGGCTAACACGGTGAAACCCCGTCTCTACTAAAAATACAAAAAAATTAGCCAGGCGTGGTGGCAGGTGCCTGTAGTCCCAGCTACTCGGGAGGCTGAGGCAGGAGAATGGTGTGAACCCAGGAGGCGGAGCTTGCAGTGAGCCGAGATCACACCACTGCACTCCAGCCTGGGCGACAGAGCAAGACTCCATCTCAAAAAAAAAAAAAAAAAAAAAAGGTGACTAAATTAAAATGAGGCTGTTCATGGGCCCCAATCAAATCTGGCTGGTGTCCTTCGAAGAAGACATTTGGACACCAGGTCGCATGAGTGCACGGAGGGAAGGCCCCGTGAGGACACGGCGTGGAGGAACCATCTGCACACCCAGAAGACAGGCCTCAGCAGACACCAACCCGCCAGCACTTTGAGCTCAGACTTCCAGTTTCCAGAACTGTGAGCCACAAAGGTCTGCTGTTTCAGCTGCCCCGTCTGCGCATTCGTTACGAAGGCCCAAGCAGACGAAGGCAGATTTTGGTATCAGGCATGAGGCCAAGGCCCAGGCTGGACAGTAGGCAGATGGGCAGGGGGACGACACTTAGTTCCTGACTGTGGCCGCCAGGACCCCAGGCCCAGACACCCCCACGGCCTCCAGCCCCTCCCCCACCCCTACCCTCACCCCCACCGCAGCCCCTGCCCAGCCCCACCAGCCCTGGGAACATGGAGGACCAAGCCCCCTCCCTTCCCCAGCCCACTCCAAACCAGCCTTTTGCCAAACATAGTCAATAAATTATTCAGTTTGCAGAATGCCATTATGTGTGAGTTTACTTAATTGAATAGAATAATTTATGGTAAAACCTGGGGAAAGAAAGATCGATGAGGAATGGCATGGAAGAATGATTGAGTTTCAGTGAAGGCAATTTGATTTTTATCCCTCATTATAATAATGTTAAGGGGAAAACATCAACTTGGGTCAGAATCAATATTTGCAGAGTGGCTGGACCATGAATTTTAACTGGAGGTGGCCGGGCGCGTCAATAATTAATGCCATGTCTGCCACCACAAATAACGGCTTCGTTTGGGTACAAATGCCCCCTACCCGCAGATTTGCTGGCGATCATAAAAGATAATTTAGGAACAAGGCTGTTGGTGGGCGTGTGCAACACCCCCAGTGTGATTCAGGACGCAGCCACACATCGGCTTCCCCACAAATCACCCCGAGACAGCTGGTGCGCAGCTCCCCACCTCTTTCCTGAGGGTTCTGCGTTGGTTGGTCACCAGCCCAGCAGCCGGTGCCAGGCCAGCTCCCAGCGCCCTGACCTGCTCAGCCTGTGTCCAGGCCACGCCCAACTCACCACACTGCATCTCAGGTACCCGGAAAACGATGACGGGCAGCTCGGGGACAGCAAATCCCAACGCGAGAAGCACAGGGGCCACCCACCAGCCGTGGGACCCCAAGCACCGTGCCTCTACCCTGAAACCTCGCCGGAAAGAGAAGGACACCTCTGCCGCTCCGTGTCTGGGAGAATCGGGGACAGGCAGGTCTGCATAACGGATGCTTGTTCCTGCTGCTGCTGTTCTCTCACTGAAAAGCGTGTCCTCATCGAATGTGTTCGGTCCGGAGGACTATGCCATCCTTGTATGTAGGTGCAGGTGCAGACACCACGGATCCATCCCATAGGTCTAGGAGAGCAACAGAGTTGCCTGAGGCACCCCCAAGAGTGACTTGCTAAGCCCAAGTCCCCAAGCTTCCTGCACCCCAGCACCAGAGCCTCCCTGAGCCCCCCAGGCAGCCCTTCTCACGCACACATGCGCCGTGTGCTCCAGGCCGCCTGGGGCTGCTTAAACACAGACTCCAGCACAGCCATTCCCACTTTATGGATGAGAAAAATGAGGCTAAGGAAGGCTGAGGGCCTTGCCGGCAAAGATGTCAGAGCCAGACTCGGATCTGCCAGATGCCAATATCCCACCCTCTCAACAGACATGGCCCTCCAGATGCCACTTATGGGGCCAGCCCTACGCAGGGCTCTGCAGCAGGCAGGAGGCAGACACCACCATAGCTCTGGTGACCTGGCAAAGGGTCCTTTGGGGACAGGGTCCATCTGCCCCAAATGGAAAGCAGCAGGCAGCTATCGGCCTCCCAGGGGAGAGGATGGGGCCAGTGGCTGGACTCCCTGGGCAACCTTGGGTACAGTTCTCTCCATACTCACCTGACCCACGGAGTCATTTCTCAGGGCCTCTCCAAGCCCTCGGGGTCACCTAAGCCTAACCTAGGCTGGGCTCCGGGGAGATGGGTCACGTTCCAGGACACACCCTCTCAAATGCAGCCCCAACAGACAACACAGCAAACTAGAGAGTCACTGCCACTGAGGGGAGCCCTGTCCATCAGGGTATCCTCCCCTGCAGAGCAGCCTGGCCAAGCCCAGCCCAGCTCAGGCTCCGTTGAGACCCAAATGGCCTGAACGCCTCCAAACCTGTGCAGACACCACAAGCATATCTCCCATGCTGTACGCAGTAAGGAAGTCCACAGATGCCTCTCCCACAGGCTAAAAGGTCTACAAGGGCAGGAACCAGGTCTACCTCATTTCTATCACCCCCATTCCCAGCCCTGAGTCCAGCACGAAGCAAGTCTTGATTGCCATTGGATAAGTGGGTGGATAGGTGGGTGAGTAAATGGATGGATGGAGAGAGAAAGGGAGGGAGAAATGGAAGGATGAATGGAAAGAGGGATGGATGGATGGATGGATGGATAGATGGATGGATGGATGAGCAGGTAGGTGGATAAGTGGGTGGATAGATGGATGGGTAGAAGGAGAGAGAAAGAAAGGAAGGAAGGGGTGACTGGGTGGGTGAATGGAGGGAGAGAGGAAGGGTAAGTGAGTGTATGAATGGGTGAGTGGATGAATGAATAGAGGATAGCTGGTTGATGGATGGGTAGATGGATGGACAGATGATGGATAGATGGATGAATGGATGAATGGGTGGATGGATGGTGGATAGATGGACGACATATGGATAGAAGGATGGGTAGACGATGGGATGAACTGATGAATAGAGGATGGATGATGGATAGAAAGATAATAGCTAGACGATGAATAGATGGATGGATAGATGAAGGATGGATGATGAATGGATGAGTGATGGAGGGATGCTAGATGGATGATAGATGGATGAATGATGGATGAATGGATAATAGATGGATGAATGAATGATGATAAATGAATGGATGATGAATGAATGGATGATGGATGATGCCTGGATGATGGATGATGGGTGGATGGATGGATAATGAGTGGATATATGGATAGATGATGGATGGATGGATGGATAGATGAGAGAAGGGCTGAGGCAATAGATGGGAGTATGAAAAATAGATTGGCGAATGACTGACAGACTGAGAGGAAGGATGAATAGAGAGATAGGTAGATAGATGGGCATATGGGAGAGGGGGTTGGCCCCAGGACAGCAAGGACTATACTTGTACTACTTCCTGTCATCAAGTGGGCACTGAATAGATATTTATCAAGTGAATAATAAAACAGTGGACAGGGAATGGTGGGTTGGTGGAGTCGTGAGGACAGCAATTCCACCCCATCTCACCACTGGGATCAACCTCAAGGCCAGCACCCCAGCCCCCACTTCATCCAGTGGGGATGGTGAGGCCCAGAGAGGGGAAGGGGCTCTCCCAAGGCCTAACAGCATGTCTGAGCAGGGCTGGGGCAGCCAGGCCCCTACCTCTCCACCAGGCCCTGGTCCTTCACCCAGCCCTGCCTCTCAGGTCCCCATGGGTGCAACAAGTTCCTGCAGTGAGCTGGGGGCTGAGACCCTCCCTTGCCTTTCTCAGCCTATGGCCCAGCTCCAGGCAGGCGATGTCTGCCCAACCTTGGAAGGAGACCAGGGAGCCGCTGCCTGGCAGAGAACATCACCAGCTTCGCTCGCAGACCCACAAGTGCATTCATGTTTCGTCCTGGCTGCAAGCTAACTGCAGACACCCCACTCACACCAGGTTCTTGTCGGGGGCACCTGTGGGCACAGGACAAGCAAAGGCGGGCTTGAGGGTGAGCAGGCACTAACAGAGAGGCCGGGTGATGACAAAGGACTAGGGGCACAGGCAGAAATGGGGGTGGGTGGACTACCTGGAACACGCTTCAAGAAAGAAAAGGAAATGAAAGTCAGTAGACCAGAACCCCATGGCTGCCTCCTTCTAGCCCGGCACCACGGCCCCGCCTCCTGCACCCTCCTTCCCGCCCAGCCATGACCACGGCCACCTTCCCCCTTCCTTGCCTTGGCCCCTCCTTGGTAAGCTCTGCCCTAATTTAGACACCACCTGCCCTGCCCTTGCCTTCTCTTTCTCTACCTGGGCTCATCCCACACGCCCTCTCCCCACCCTAAGGTGTCCCACCCACCCCCCTCCAAAGCACCTTCTCCCCAGCCCCCACAGCGGTGCTGGTAAATGTTTTAACAACCAGCTCTGAGAGAAAAGAACAGATGCTTGTGTATGCGAATGCACGTTGATTATACACGTTACCGCCATCAAAGACCTGTACACACAGTTTAGAAATAACACAAACAGATACACAACTCTCCCTGGTGAAGTCTGAGCCCTGAAGGCTCCTTGGCTCTGCTCTCACTTCCAGCCAGCCCCACAGCTGCCACTCCCGCGAGTCAACAAAGGAAGCCAGGTCTCTTTTCCCAAGAAGCTCATTGTCGTGAGGTCTGATGTGTGCTCTCTGTTCAACGACCGCCTATCTCGCCCTCACACCAATTTCACTCATTCAACGGGAACCGCCAGCACTGCAGATTGCAGCCGGGCTGACTCTTGTTAGCTTTCCGCGCCGTGGCGAGAACGAGGACATGATCTGATTCTACACTATTGAATGACAAATCTGTGGAACAACTGGCTCCTGTCAGCCAGCAGGAGCCGGCCCCCGGCATGGCCTCCCCCACAGCTCCCGGCAAGAATGAAGGATGAATTAACGAGCTGGTGAGTGCATAGGCAGCCTCTGCCTCAGCCCAAAGCTTCCACCTGGAGCTGCCTATGGGACACGTCCCCCGGACCACCCAAAGCATCTCAGACCCAACCAGGCCCCCAAACCACGCTGGCCTCCTGTGGGCCCGGCCCCACGCCTCACCCTTCCGCCAAACTCAAGCTGCCTCTGCCATGCCGGATGCCCCAGCCTCCTTCACCCCACACGCCTGCCCTGCTGCTGCCCACCACGCGGCCCCATCTCCAGCTTCCTCTCGTCGCCCAGCCTCACCTGCGTCTCCTAGGGCTGTTTGACTGCTTTTCATTCTTTTACTCCTCGACTGCCCCGTCTGCAGGAGAGGGCTGTGAGGTCAGCCGGCCAGGACAGGGTTCCCTCCACAGCCTCTCACCCACCCCGGAGAGATCCAGGGGTCTGCTGAGTTCCCCGGGCAAGAAGCAGCCCGGCCTGCCCTGGGCCCAGCAAGCTAAGGCCTGGGGACACCCAGTGGCTGTGGGTCCTTTCTGTGTTTCAGACTCAGATTCCCTGGGATGGGTGACGCATCAGAGTCCTGTCCAGCATGCAGGGCCTCATCCCACCCTCTCCCTCCCACTCAGCCCCCCGCACCACCCTTCCCTGCCCCACCCCATGCCCCCAGAAGTCTCTGACGCCCCCAGAATTGGAAAGGGGGTGGTTTGGGAAGGAGAGACCCTGCTGGTGGTCTGGGCACAGGTGGGACTTCCAAACCGCAAGCAGCCCCTGCTGCTGTCCCTGGGGTGTCTCTGACTCCCGCCACTACTACAGGGCACCTGTCTCAGATGGGCTGCTGTCCTTGGCTGCACGAGAACTCTGCACAGGGTCTTCACTCCTCGCTGTGGCCCGGTCCGCTAGCAGGAGGGTCTGCGTGTGCAGAGTGGTCTATGGAGAGACCCCAGGGGAGGGACTGCGAGGGGGCTCGTTGAAAGGACCACTGTCCGGTCCCCAAGAGTGAACACCAAGCAGGGGGGCCAGCATGCCGCCCCCCTTGGCCCCATCCTCAGCCTGGCATGCTGGGCCCTGCCTGGCCGCCCCCACAGCTCAGCCAGCAGTAGAGCTCAGCCCTGGCCTCACCGGGCACAGACATCCCCTGAAACAGACACCTGCCAGAAGGACCCTCACCCCTGCATCTCTGGTTCTCTCTGCCCTTCCAGGTTCCCCTAAGCACCTCCTCTTCCAGGAAGTCTTCCCTAACCACCCCTGGCCCAGGTGGAAGCACTTCCCTTCCTCTGAGTCCTCCGCACTTTCTCTGCCTCTCTCCTGGCCTAATCGTCTGCTAGGCCATCAGTCACCTGCTGGACCGTAGGTGACACCCTGGACCGTAGAAGCTCTTAAGAGTCTTAAGAGCTTCAGTCTACACCTGACTTCCCTCCCTCAACACAGCCCTGACACAGCACGAGCTGAGAGCTTAGGTCTAGGGAACTAAAGAAGAACTAGAAAAGTCTGGCTTCACTGAGCCCACCATGTGCTGGGCACTGGGGATCATCACACACACCACCCACTTCACCCTCCAGGACAAGGGACAGCTCTCCCCATTGTCCAGAAGAGGAAATCGCTGCCCAGCAAGGACAGAGCTGAAGGCCCAGCCTAGCCTCGCTGCTCCGGAGCCCTGGGTGGGCAGGTGCCCTGCCGTCCGGAACCCACGGCACCCAGCCAGGACCATGGAGAGACAGGCACCTGCTCCAGGATGGCACATCCACACTCCTGAGCTGAGGAGATTGTGGAGCCAAGACTGTCTCTGCAGAAGCCGTTCATCCACCCCCTCCCCTCTGCCCAGCCCTGACCCCTCATGGCTCAGGGTGCGCGGGCCACCTCGGCCAGAGGCCTTCCCAGCGCTGAACTGTGCAAATATTTGTTTCTTTAAGAGAAAAGAAGACCCTCTGGTACTTCCAAGGGGAGCATAAATGGGGCCCCAGGAAACCCCACCAGGATATGGGGCTGGCTGATGCCTGGAAGCAGCTCAAAGCAAACCAGGTAATTACCAAAAAACCAGGTAAAAACCAAAAACAGACCAACCAGAGCAGGACCTGACTTCATGGTGAACAAATGTTCTTTGTGTTTTTAAGTGAATGCTGCATTTTAAGCCAATCCCTTCCCACCTGCCCCCGCCACTGCCATGCTCCCTCTGTGCCCAGGTCACCTGGACAGAGGCTCTTCCTGGACCAGCCCTGAGAGCTTGAGGGTCCCGACCCTGCCATGGCACTGGGGCTGGGTGGAGGCACTGAGGGCGAGGAGGGAACCCCAGTTGATGCCCCGGTTCCGGAAGAGGATGAAACAGGGCCCCCAGGAGGGGTGCACAGGGGAGAACAAGTCTGAGAGATCTGGGGGCCGGAGGGACATGGGGCAGATACCAGAGAAACGATGGAACTGCAGATGTGGGGCACAGGGATGGGGTCTGGGGGCCAAGGTGGCCCAGGGGGACGTGAAGCCCCAGGGCAGGGGCAGGTGGCCCAGGGAGAGTGCAGGGAGGAGGACAGGGCTGAGGGCCACAAAGGGACAGACGAAAGACACATCCACAGGGCGGGGGGGAGGGGCCGGGGTGGGGGCCGAGAAGTGGGCACAGATGCCAAGAGAAGGGCACCGGGGCTCTGCCTTTGAAGGCTGTGAGATCTTGCCCAGCAGAGGCCTCGGTGGTTGGGGAGGAGAGGGCTGAGCAGCCTTGCAAGAGGAGACCACCCCGGCCTCGATTTCCCCAGGGGTGCACTGGGGTAGGTCCCTGGGAGTGGGCTGGGGTCTCCCACAAGGCCTCCCTGGGGGCTGGGAGCTCATTTGCGAGTCTGCTCAACCTGCCTCGGCTCTATGTTCACACCCCATGTATTGTCACCCGACGCCACGATGCCTGTGCCTGGTGCGCTGCTGCTAGAAGCTCTCAAGTGCGGCGGAGCCCCCTCCTCACCCAACTTACAGCAAAGGGAGCAGGAGAGAGAGCAGGCCAACCAGCCACAGGCAGGGGGCATCCCCACCCCTGCCTCAGCTCTGGGTGAGGCCCTTGGGAGACAGAAGCAGGACAGCCCCCAAGAGCTGGGCAGAAAGACGAGGGCAGAGGGCCCCGGGTAGCTGAGCCTGAGATTGGGGAGCTGCCTGGAGCAGGGAGCCAGGTACACACAGGGGCAGGGCTGTCCCCAGACCAAGACCTGCCCACAGGCCTCAGCAGGCACATCCCATGTGCCAGCCTGCCCAACGCCCAGCCTATTCCTTTTCCCCTGCCTCCAGCTCATTCCTTGCCCCCAGAAGCCAGAGCCTGTTCCACTGACCCCACCATCCCATCTCAACCACCACCCAGCTGCTCCAGCTGGCCAGGCTGTGGGTGCTGAGCTGTTCTGAAGAGTGAGGGCACCAGGCTCCCGGAGGAACCCTCAAGGCCAACCAGTCTCGGGAGCAGGGGCAGAGTCCATGCCGAGTGCGAGGAGACCCCTCTGCCCCTCTGCAGTGCCCCTCCAGCTCCACCAGGCTCACCCCAGGGGCAGACGCAACCCAATGTGGCCCCAGGGTGGGTCTGGCCCTCCTTGTGGCCGCCCGTCCTCCTGCCCAGACCCAGGGCTCTGCTGCGAGGCGAGGCAGGGAGAGGCCTGGCTCTCCTTCCTCCTGTCAGCCTTGCACAGGCCGGCCTGCCCTGGACCTGGCCTTCCTGGTCTGTAACACGGGGTGACACGGATACCTGCCCACGCCTGGACATGGAGGGGCCCCGATAAATCCCCGTGGCAATGGCAGCAAATAGTCACTGCCCTAGAGAGGACCAGGCAGCAGCTCCTGGTGCCCCCACCCTGTGCCGCTGGCTCTGGGCACTTTACAGGCCTTTTTCTATTTCCCAGGCTCCATGTTGAGTCCACACAGCTGGTGGAGCAGAGCCTGGCCGTGGACCCGACGGGAGGCTGCACTGTGCACACATCATTCCTACCCCTGTCCGTGCCATCCCCATTGGAGCCAAATCCATTGGCGTTCCTTATGTGCCAGGCACCACTAAGCCGCATACTCCGGGTCAAATCATCTAACTGAGCCCCAGTGAGGTAGGGGTGAATACGGATTTCCAGTTTCAGAGGAGCACAGAGAGGTTCAGTAGCACACCTGGGGTCACACAGCAGGCAGAATTTGCACTCAGATAGCCCAGCTGGTCTGGGCACTGAGGCCAGTCACTGCCCAACACTCCGTGTCTCTGTGACACTAGGTGAGCCCCACCCAGGAACGGGAGGCAGGAACTGGCAGGCCCTGGGCCGTGTGGTCCGTGCAGGTGGGTTCCCAGGCAGAGCCGCCTCTCCCTGCGCTGCTGCTCTGTGATGGACCCGTCAGACCCAGGAGGTCAGCCCCGATGGCCGCCTCAATCCGCAATTGCCGTTCAGCTGACAGCAGCGTGGATTTACGAGCAGCCCTCCGCCTCCCCACGGTGGCCGAGCCACCATGCCCACCCCAACCTGGGACCAGTCCTCAGACCTCCGAGGGTCTTGGCCCACACGTCCTCTGTTCCCCTGAATGCAGGTGCAAGGGGAGGCCCCTGCCTGCATTCCCCACCTCTGCCTCTCACCCACCAAAACTTCTTGCCCCAAAGCCTCTGCTCTCCCCATTCAGGGACCCACCCACCTCCACTGTGCAGGGAGCCCTAAGCCTCCAAGTTCCCATTTCCATAATGGGGAAACTGAGGCCCAGGGGGCTGAGGTCACAGGTCGGAGCTGGCTCCTGCAAGGCCAGGCTGTGGCTCTCACCAGACCTTTCCAACCTCCACCCTTTAAAGTGCAAAAATCAAAGGTCAGTGTCATTTCACCAATGCGAGGCCAAGGGGCTTTCCTAGGTCACAGGGCAGTTTCTGATGCTGAGTCTGGGAGTACAGCCCACCTCTGCAGCCTGGCTCATGGCGGGGAGCAGGGAGGAGGCACGGGATGGAGGCAACTGGGGTTCAGGACAGTGAGCTGCAGGCCCGACCAGCCCCACCCTCTGCCCCCAGGGCAGGAATCAGGAATGGAGACAGCTAGCGTGGACCCCCGGCCTCCCCAGCACTCCCACCTCAGCCTCTGTGCCTGCCTTTCCCGCTCCCAGAGTCCCCTCTTCAGAACCAGCCACATAATTTTGGGTGGGGCCCACAGCGTAACAGAAACCCTGGGCACCTTATCCAAGAGTCGTTATGAACTTCAAGGTGGCGACGACTGGGCATAACAGTGTGGGTCCTTCTGAGTGTGGCCCCATTACTGCCAGGTCTCAGCCCTGCCCCTGCCTTCCATCCTGCCTCCTCCACCCACATCCCACCCTCAGCAGCCCCCTTGCCCTCCCGCACGCCCCCTTCCCTGGGCTCCACAGATACAGCCTACACCGGGAAGCCCATCTGCCCTGGGGGGACCCTCTGAGGGTTTGGGCCAGTCTACCTAGGCTCTGGCCTGGAAGTCACCAAGCACAGCTGGCCACAGGCCACCAGAGGCCACCTTCCCATGCATGTCCTGGCCGGGTACCAGTCTGAGACAATAGTGGCCCAAAAGAAGCTTCTGGAAGAAAATGCTGGTGCTCTACTCCAGGTTCCTTCAGGGGACACTCCAAAGCAGCACTGGGCTCTGAGCTGAAGCTTCAATCCCCAAACTCACAGATTCCCAGGTCCTCCCACCTCAGATCCTCAGACCCAGGACCCCCAGATCCCCAAACCCACAGCCCTGAACCCCCGACCCTGGAGCCCGGCCTCCTTCTCTCGGCAGCAGCTCAGAGGCCTCCTCTGCCCACAAGAGCAGTCCCCGGTCTAGCACCTGAGCCCAGGTGTCCAGCAGAGTGGGCTTGGGTCTGCAGGCCACCCAACCTTTGCTGGGCAGATTTGCTCCCTGTGCCTGTCTGTGGGAACGCAGGCCAAGTTCCTCCCCTCCCCACGGGCTTGCCAGGAAGAGCTGGAGGTGGGGACTGGTGGGGGAGCCCCCATGCCAGGGCTCCAAGAAGATGGACATAAGAGCAGGGCATTGGGTCCCATGACTCCTGAGTGCACGTGTGTGTGTGTGCATGCATGCGCCCATGTGCGCATATGTGTGTGTACATGTGTGTCCCTGGGTGCATGTGTGCCCGTGTGCATGTGTGTGTGCGGGTGTGCCCCTACGTGCCTGTGTGCCCGTGTGCATGTGTGTACATGTGTGTCCCTAGGTGCATGTGTGCCCGTGTGTGCATGTGCGTATGTGTGCAGGTGTGCCCCTATGTGCATGTGCACCCTTATGTGCATGTGCACCCATGTGTGCACGTGTGTGTACGTGTGTCCCTAGGTGCATGTGCGCCCGTGTGTGCATGTATGTGTACGGGTGTGCCTCTACGTGCATGTGTGCCCATGTGTGCATGTGTGTACATGTGTGTCCCTACGTGCATGTGCCCATGTGTGTGTGTGCTCATGTATGTGTGTGCTCATGTATGTGTGCACCTGCACATGTGTGCACCTGCACACGTGTGCACACACCAAGTGATAAATCTGGCCACCTAGAGGAGGTGTTTTACTCTCCTCTGCGCCTTATTAACAAACTGCATGGCCTGACACGCGCAGCCGGGGACTGAATCTCTCAGGCAGATCAGCATAACGGGAAGTAAGTAAACAGTGGCCTGCACCAGCCACCTGCTCAGCCTGACCTGTGTCCTGCACCAGCTCCAGGTCCCACCTCGGACTAACTGGGCCTGGGCGCCCTCCTGCACCAACGGCTCAGAGCCCTGGCCATGCCGCCAGCCCCGTGACACTGTGAGGCTGTAGGTGGCCTGCTACCTGCCTCCTCACCGCCTGTACTGTCCCAGGGACCCTGGCTCCCCTCACACAGCAGCCAGCCCTGAGGAACTGCCCTCCCAGGTGCTCAGCCAGCCCGTTGGGTAAAGCTAACAGGAGCCTTCTGCGCTGCTGAGGAGGAAACAACGAACACAGGTGCAGGGGGGCCTCACTGGGGTCCCCCCTGAGACAGAGTGCATGGCCCCCTTGCTCTCCAGGCCCCCGCCAGGCCAGCCAGGCCCCATCCCTGCCCATCCCAGGGAACTTCTCCGGCAGCCCACGTGGGAAGTGGCAGAGCTGGGGTTGGAATCCAGGCGATTTCCAGTGCCGATGCTTTGCAGGCTGTCTCAGAAGCAGATGCCCTCCTGGCTCAGCCACCTCCAGGCCAGAATGGACTGATCCCTCCTGCCTTGGCAGAGAGGTGTCGCCTGCCCATGCCCCAGGAAGCCTGGGTTCCCTACAGGCAGGACCTGGGTCTCCCTCATCTGGGCCTCTCAGCTCAGCCCGGCCCAGAGCCCAGGCCACGATGCTCAGGAAGCGCCCCCTGGACAGCTGTGTGCTGTGAAACCTCCTTCCTGCAGGAACAACAGGAGTCAGACACCTGGCTGCCCTCAGCCTGGGCCAGAGCACCCTGCCCAGTGGGCGTGCGCGGCGGCTGCTGGCAGGCGGGGGCCGCCCAGGCTGTAGATCACACCCAGCCTGCCCTGGCTCTCAGCGAGGCTCATCCTGCCTCATAAAGATGCCAGCGAGCCCTGCGCCAGCACAGGCAGGCCCACAAATCAGCCTGGGCACAGGATTTAGAGTGTCACCCCTCTGCCAGGCAGATTAGCTTTGCGGGACAGCCGCTGAGGCTGCGAGAAATATGGCCCGCCGCCCCTGGGGCTGGAGAAACGGCAGAGATTTATTCCAAATCAGCCAGCTCAGACGCAGCAGACAGCTGCTCCTGCTACAGGAGGGGAAATCAAGGCACAGAAAGGAGGCACCTGCCTAGGACCTGCAGTGCAGTGGCCGGCCAGGCCCCACCCCTGCGCCCCTCAAGCCCCTGGTCCCTTCCTGCCCAGCTATGCAAGGTCCCTTCAGGGTTCCAGTGTCACCAACGGCCCCGCCTGGGAGTTTCCTCGGTGAGGCACATGGGCTTCCCCTTGAGGGCAGCAGAGCCGTTTCCCGAACCTGGACCAAGTGTTTCCCCAAAGGGCTGAGATAACCAGGAGCCCACCGAGGAGAGAGGCTGCCTTCCTCCAGGTCAGCAGTGGGAGCAAATGGTGACCCTGCGGCCCCCCAGGAATGGCAAGGAAGTGGCAGCAGTCTCAGCCCTCCCCACCCCCAGGCCGTCCCCACCAGGTCCACGGGATGCTTCAGAAAGCCGGCTGAAGCCCCGTATGGCAGGCAGGGCAGACTGGCCAGCACTGGCAGGGGGCCTGACACCCCAGGGGCAGCACGTCCATCTGACCTCACACTCCCATGATGGTGACAACAGTGTGAAGGCAGCTACGCAGTGATGTCACCCTGAGGGTTCTCAGGAATGTCATTACCCCAGGGCCAGGCCGTGCCACAGTGGCAACTAGCCCAGCATCGCCCGCCCTGGCAGCCAGCAGGCACCTCCCGCATGCCATTCATCCACTCCGGGCCACCGAGTTCACCAGGGAGGCCCCAGTCTGGCACGGGGCTGTGACCCTGGACAGCACCCTCCTGGGGCATCTCCAGGGGCCTCATCTCACCTCAGACCTCCTCAGGGGAGGGTCCTGGGCTGCTCAGGGGCCTGGGCGGGGGTGGGGTCCCTCTTCCCAGGTACAGTTCCTCTCATCAGGAGCTCCCGTCTGCTCACGGGGCCCAGATACACTTCCTTCCACCTGGGTGCTTGGAGACCTCGACCCCCCACCACACCGGGGCCTCAGCCATTACATCCCCTCACTTCTGCGGCTTCAGAGGGGTGGAGACTCCCAGGCCTGTGGGCTCGGGGGCTGTCAAGCAGAGAGCTAAGCACTGTGTGAGGCAACTGGTGTGAAGCGTTATCCAAGGGCCGGGGCAATGGCTCATGCCTGTATTCTCAGCACTTTGGGAGGCCGAGGCAGGAGGATTGCTTGAGCCCAAGAGTTCCAGACCAGCCTGGGAAACAAAATGAGACCCCCTCTTTGCAAAAAAATACAAAACTAGCCAAGCATGGTGGCACACCTGTGGTCCCAGCTACGTGGGAGGCTGAGGCTGGAGGATCATTTGAACCTGGGAGCTTGAGACTGCAGTGAGCTATGATCGCACCACTGCACTCCAGCCTGGAAGACAGTGAGACCCTTTCTAGTAATTTCTAATTTCTATATATATATAATCACACATCCTGGCAGGGACATGTCAGCCACGCGTGTGGGGGGCGGGGGAAGGGGACGCACATGCCCGCAGGCCTAGGAACCAGGCAGCACCAGCTCACGTCTGGGGGCCACGGGGGCCTGGGGGCAATGGTTGAGGACTCAAAACCGACGCCACCCAGCTGAAAGGCTCCCAGTGGCCAGAGCTGGAACAGCTTTAGTCATGAAACTAATAGTATTGAATGTAACCCAAAGTACAAAACAAACATCTCTAAGTCCACGCTGCTGAAAGTATTTGGATAAATTAATAAATGAGAGCGGAGACAAATCTCCCGTGCAGAATTCCAGGTGCTTTACGTCTCTGCCTCCAGAGGTGAATCCCGGAAGGGGCAGCAGACAGGAACTCGGGCGACCTGAGTTGGGGCCGTCGCCACCGCCTCGCTGCATGCCCGTGGGAGGGGGCACTGGAGCCTGCGGTCGGGTGTGGGGGCTCTGTGTGAGCCTCAGGGTTTTTCTGCAAGCCCAAAAGAAGGCTTAGTTTTAAAAGATGATTCTGAAACAAACAGCACCCCCCAAGGCCAAGGTCTGGTGCAGCTGGGTGCAGGCAGACGGGGGAAGGTGGGGGGGACCCACATTTGGGACATGACACCTCCTCCTGACAAGGTGGCCAGGAGGGAGTTTAGGGGGGGACCCTCTGGCTGCCCCAGGCCCAGGCGTGGAGCGAGCACCTTCAGGGCCCCGCTCTGCTCCCAGCCCTCCTGGAAGCCTCTGCCCTGAAATCACAAATGTCCAGGCTTACGCGTCCCCTGTGCCGGCCACAGGGACTCTGCAGAGGGAGACACTGTGCCCCTCAGCCTTGGCCTGTCTGAAGGGAGACAGACCTGGGCCTGGGCCTGCAGGTCCCGGTGACAACATGGGGACACAGGGACGTTCAAGGCTGCCACCAAATCCAGAGCTCTGAAGGGGGTGCCACCACGGCCACCCGGAGCCCCAGGAGCCTCCCTGGACTCCTAGCTGCTTATCACCTGTACCCCCAACACCCACCCCACCCCCAACACCCACCCCACCCCACCCAACCCCATCCTCCACACCCACCCCACCCCACCCCATCCCTTCACCTGTACCCCCAACACCCACCCCACCCCATCCTCCACACCCACCCCACCCCATCCCTTCACCTGTACCCCCAACACCCACCCAACCCCATCCTCCACACCCACCCCACCCCACCCCATCCCTTCACCTGTACCCCCAACACCCACCCCACCCCATCCTCCACACCCACCCCACCCCATCCCTTCACCTGTACCCCCAACACCCACCCCACCCCATCCTCCACACCCACCTCACCCCATCCTCCACACCCACCTCACCCCACACCTCTACCCCACCCCATCTCATCCCCTACAATCACCCCAACCCATCCCTCTACCCCACCCCATCCATCTACCCCCATCTCTACCCCCACCCAATCTCCCCACACCCACCCTCACCCCACCCCATCTCTCTACCCTCCCACGCCATCCCTACCCCAACCCCATCCCCCCACACCCACCCTCACCCCACCCCATCCCTCTACCCCACCCCCACCCATCTCCTACAACCACCCCCACCCCTACCCTCACTCCACCACATCCCTTTACTCCCCCAACCCATCCCTACCCCCACCCCATTCCTATCCCCATCCCCACTACCACACCATCCTTTTACCCACCCCCACCCTATCCCTCTACCCCCACCCCATCTCTCTACTCATACCACCCACACCCTCCCCACACCTCTACCCCCACTCCCACCTCTACCCCCACTCCCACCTCTACCCCATCCCTCAACCCCAAACCCACCCACCCCACACCTCTACCCCCACTCCGACCCCCACCTCATCCTTATCTCACCCCCACTCCATCCATCTACCCCCACCTCTACCCCCACCCCATCTCTCTACTCATACCACCCACACCCACCCCACACCTCTACCCACACTCTCACCTCTACCCATCCCTCAACCCCAAACCCACCCACCCCACACCTCCACCCCCACCCCACACTGCCTGCCTGTCCTACAGGAAGCCGGAGCGTCTTAGCTGGCCCAGGGAATTCCTTCCCAGCCTCTTCCAGCCTCCTGGGTTTCCTGTGTGGAAACGGGCCTGGATCCCGCCTTGGTAAACACAATGTCAGGAGGGAGAAGTCACCCTGGGCTTCCTGTTTGCTGGGAGCACATCCCAGCCCCCAGGCACCGTGGGGCGGGGCTCGTTCCCAGGAGAGGAGCAGACAGGGGGCCTCCACCCCAGGAATCACCCTCCCGCCAGGGCTGCAGACAGGCCCTGGGGCGTGGGGCGCAGTCACAGGGCAGGGGCCTCCTCGGATTCCCAGGGAACCAGGGTGTGGGGGCCGAGACTGGTCCCCTTCTGGAGAGCCCAGAGCACCGTCCATTTCACGGTAGCCGGGGGCGGCCCTGGTGGGGGGAAGCAGATGAGGACAGGTGCTGAGCCATGTTCACACACATGACCGCACACGTGAACAGGAACCTCGGCAGAGGGGGAGACTGAGGCTCGAGACACAGGGGGACTGGCAGAGCCTCCCCTCCTGGCCCGGGACCCCGGGAGAACGTGGCATCATCCGGCAATGACCCCGCTGCTGGTTATTTAGGGCCCCCATCTTGGGCACTCCAGGCGGCCCCCATTCCCCCCTTCAGCTGCTGGGGCTCAGGACCCAGTGAGAACCCTGTGGAGGCTGCTGTGACCTCACTCCCAGTTCCCAGGGAAAAGTGTCAGGAAAGGACCAGCCTCGGGCCACGTCCTGCTGGCCTCATGAGGAACACACAGGCCCAAGGGCAGCCAAGCGACCAGCAGGCCAGGAGGGGCGACACTGCCCCATCAGCCAGGCTGGTTGGATCTCTGCTGCCACCATCCCTAGTACTGCTGCTGCTCTGCCAATGGCCCCACCCCAGCCACAGCCACCAGCCTCCCTGCCACCAACGCTCCTCTGCCAGCACTCCCACTGTCATTGCTGCCACTGTTCCCATCCCACCCTAGTGTCACATCCCCATGGCCATCGCTATGGGTTGCACTTGTGGTCCCTGGGATGGTGAACAGGAGGAGGCTCACAGGGAACCTCTGAACCCAGCGCCTGCTACTGAAGCTGCAGTCAGTTTCCCAGACGCCTACCACGCCCAGCCAGATAGGAGGACCCTGAGTCCAGGGATGAGGGGCCTCTGCTCTTCCGCCTCCTGCGGATCCCAGTCCTTGGAATAGGGAACCCCCCTCGCCCTCCAGCAAGGAGCGGGGCAGACAGCCTGGCAGGGCCCCGGGAAATCAGACCGTGGCTCACGGACCCTCCGCCACTCTGCGAGCAGGGCGGACTGTGGAGCGGCTCTGTGGGCCTCCCAGGCCATGTAGCTCAGCTCCTGTCCCACTGGCCTGCCCAGCCCACCCAGCTCTGGCCTCCTCTTAGCCACCTCATGACCCCCTGCCCCTGGTCACCCCACCCCACAACGTGGCCTCCCGTGCTAGGGCTGGTGTGGGCAGGGCCGTCAGGGCAGGCCTGGACTTACTGGGTGAGTCAGGTGGGCACCTCACTCCATGGCAGGGGCAGGCTGGCCAGGTGCCAGGCCAGCCTCAGAGGCTACAAGAGACACCACCTGGGAGGACCTTGCCAGTGCCCGGCATAGCCCAGCAAGGTCCTTTCCTGCGCCCACTCCCCTAACCCCAAACCCGCCTCAGCCCTGGCCATCCACCGTCAGCAGCTGCGTGGCTCCCCGTAGGCTGCCATTTCTCCCCACCTCAGCTGACCCTGACCCTCCCCTGTGAGCCCCTCCCATCCTGCCCCTGCACACTCCAAATCCGCCCCCCTACTCCTCAAGGAACACCTGCTGGAGGCTCAAGCAGCCCTTGCCCTCTCAGGGCCGCAGTTTCCCCAAATGTCCCGGAAGCAGGAGGCAGAGGCTCCCTTGCCCTCTCAGGGCCTCAGTTTCCCCAAGTGTCCCGGAAGCAGGAGGTGGAGGCTCCTTTGCCCTCTCAGGGCCTCAGTTTCCCCAAATGTCCCGGAAGCAGGAGGTGGAGGCTCCCTGCAGGCTGCATTGGTGCCGCTGCCTTAGCTTCAGTTTCAGTCAAAGAGCTGGGTCCCTGCCGCTTTCCCATCCATAAAATGGGTGACTCCTACTTGGGCCGCTCCCCAGCCACCTTTCCAGCCCCTAATGACAGGGCTGAGGGCTTTGATGTCCCAGATGAAAGGCCGACCCAGCTCCTGGGCTGGCCCCAGGACAGTGGATTCCACGTCCTGTAAAACAGGCACTGCCCTCTGAGAGCCAGGCCCGAACTGTGGGAAATGGGCCCGGCCTGGCCTGCCCAAAGGCCACCATCCCCAAGGCCCCAGCCACGCCAGCCCGGCAGGCAGGAGGACCGGGGTCCAGACAGGGAGGACGGGGGTCCAGGCAGGGAGGACCGGGGTCCAGGCAGCGAGGACCGGGGTCCAGGCAGGGAGGACCGGGGTCCAGGCAGGGAGGACCAGGCTCCCCAGCAAGAAGCAGGCTCTGGACCCCTCCAATGACAGAGGGATGGGGAGGGGGCAGGGGTGTGCTCTATGAAAGAAAGGGACCCACCCAGACACACCTCAGCACCCACCCATCCCCTGCAGGTGAGCAGGTGCAGGGCAAGAAGGGAGCAAGAGCCGGCACCCCGCAGTGGTCTGGGCTCTAGGGCAGCTCCCCAGCCTCCCTCCTGGGACCAGCATCACCCCGGTCCCTGAGAATGAGGTACCCTGACCCACCCAACCCCACTCAGACCCCAGCACTGTCCTGGCTCCCATGGACAGAGTGCCTGGCCAGCGCCTCTGTGCAGGTCAGGGGTCACAGCCAGCTGCACCAGGTTTCCAGGACACAGGCCGGGTGGGCTCAGGCTCTCCTGAGAGCAGGGTCCTGAGGGGATCACCCCTCCACACCCCAAGCTCCATCACACCCCACCCGGACCCGACCCCCTCGCCAAGTTCTCCAAACCCAGCACAGAGCCGGCATGCGTGGCCCTCGGCTTCTCGGGAACAACCCTGCCCTCCACATTAGTCTGAGTTTCTGCTGAGACGCAGCGCTGGCCTCGAACAAAAGCAGGGCTGGGGCTGGAGGATCAGGGGCCCCAGCAGCCTCCCAGGCTGGCCTGCAACCCCAATCCCAGAGGCTGGAGTCCCAAGGGCCACCTGCGATGGACACTAGGAGCCTGGGTGCGGGTGACCCTGTGGCCTGACCTGGGGGGCCCTGTGGCCACACGAAGGACTGCGTCTGTGTGGGACCACAGTGCAGGGCCGGTGGGAGGCTCTCTGCAGACGGCTCAGAGCTGTCCTGGACCTGCTTCCACCGCAGCCGGAGCCTCTTTAAGGGGATGCTGTCATTCACGTATTCTTTCATTCCTTCTTCAGCCAGGGTCTCCCCAGCCCTGCTGGGCCTAGCCCTGTGCCCAGGATCGGGGAAGGTGATGACTCAGACCCCGCCAAGCAGGGAGACAGGCAGAGACCACACAAGGTGTGACGTGCCATGGCAGAGAGGCCTAGGAGCCTCCACCAAGGAGGGGCCCCACAATCCCCCGCCTGGAGCCAGGGAGGGGCACCTAGCCGGGGACAGGGGGAGTCCCCAAGGGAGGGAGGGGCTGCACAGCCAGCTGCTGGGCAGGGGATCACAGCACGGGGGATGGTGGGGCCTCATGGCCAGGACCTCGGGTTGAAGGTGGAGTGGAGCAGCTGGAAGCCAGTGCAAAGCCGCAGAAAGGGGCAGGTGCCCAGACACAACCTTCGCAGGCCAGGCAGGCGGGGGGTACTGGCATGGGGACAGAGTAACAGGCTTAAGGAAGCAAACTAGTTCCGCTGGGGACCTACCAAATGAGAAGCAGATAGGACTCCGAAGAGGCCAGGAGGCAACCAGAGCAACAGCTAAGGTGGCCCCAGAGGGCACATGTACAGGTCAGGTGAGGCCATGAGCTCACAGCAGTCAAAGGGCTGGGGATCCCCCAAAGGGTCTGGGGCCTCTGACCACGGGAAAGCCCAGCAAACTGGGGTCAAGACAGACCCAGGCCTGAGTCCTCCAGGGAAGAGCCTCCATCCAGGCTGCCCCGGGAGGGGGCTCCTGTGGTTTGGGGGTCCTGAGCCCATGAGCAAAGGCAGGCAGAGGGCAGAGGATGGCAAGAAGACTCTGGGAGGGAAATGCTGCCATCACTCCTGCCTCGACTTCCCCACATAGCATAACCCAGAGACAAGGGAGCCAGGGGCCGCTTACACAGGGCTGTTTCCCGCCAGCCCAGCCCCCAAGCCTGGCTCCCTGCCCCAGCCTCGGGACCCTAAGGTCTCAGCAGAGTCAACAAGAAAGCAGATCAGAAAGGAAGCGTGGGCTTGAATCCCAGCTCTGTCGTGTTCCACCTTCTCCGAAGGGCCCTCACGGCACCGTGGGCCCCACAGGGGCTGCAAGGCAGGCCCTGGCACAGCACCCGAAGCCCTGGGTCCCCGTGGATGTGTCCTTCCCACGCTTACTGCCCCTCACCCCAGGGACCCTCAGAGGGCGGCACACCAGGGCGTGAGGAGTCTGCCGACGCCCAGTGAACTCAGCAGCCGTGGGAAACATCGATGCATCTTTAATTCACAAATAAAAGCTGTAGCAAGATGTCATCTACACATTTGTACAAAGGTTCAGACGTCCTATGCCACGCACGATCCTCAGAAAGTATGAGCCTGTCGTGCGGGGACGTCACAAACGCTGGCAGGCTCACCCCTCGTCTGCATTTGGCAAGAAGCGCCTCCCAAGGCCCCCCCCACCCTGCCCAGGGTGCCCCCCAGAGGGAGCAGGCCTCCCACAGCTGGAGAGAGCCCGGCCCCCAGAACACCTTCCCTAGAAAACCATAAAAACATAGATCATTTGTCTTCAAATTCCCACGGCAAATTCCGCATTTATGGGCAAAATGATATAAAAATATGAACCTAACAGAACCTTTACAAAACCCTACCCCCCATCTTTGTTGTTGGTCATGGTGGTCTGTTTTGTTTTTTGCTTGTGGTTTTGGTAAAAATTCCTGCCGTGGAAGAGGCAACCTGTACCTGGGGCTCAGCCCTTGTTAGCTGCCCTCGGGACAGAGCAGGTTCTCGGGAAGGGAGGGGACTCGAGGTCAGCCATCCCTGCCCGGGAGACCCCAGGATGGATCTGCGTTGAGAACCCCACACAGATCCCCCACAACCCGGGCTCTGCTGAGAGGAAACCATTGTAAAAGAAAAGTCATCCTGAATCCTGAAAGACCCCTGGGGCGTGCAGGTAAGTCCCACTCCACAAAAACTGCTTGGCTGCAAAGAAGGCAAGGTGGACACAAACACAACCGGCGCCAGCCCCGGCCCGGACAGGCGCAGCGGGGCCGGGCTGAACACAACTTCTGCTGGTGTCTCAAGTCTGTAGCACCAAATGCAAAAGGGAGAAAAGTCCAAATCAAGGTCAAAGGCACTTGCGTTGCTGTTGGGTGGTGACGGTCTTCTGGTCACCCTGGCACCCTCACTCTGTCCACCGCGTGGCCGGCCCTCCCTCCCCCACACTCCGTCTCCTCTCTGAGACTCCCGTCCCACACAGAAACCCCTCCGCATCCTCCCCCCGCAGCCCCCACCACATCCTCGCTCCGTCCCACGTCCCGTCCTCCAGCCCGCTGCACGCCCCCTCCTCTTGTCCGGCGCCCAGCCTCAGACGTCCACCTCCTGCGGCCCCGGGATGGCAGCACTGGCTGCAACGCTGATGTCGAAGCAGGTGACCATCATGATGTGCGCCTTGCACAGGTTCACGCACTGCTCCAGGGCCGCCGTGGCTCGCTCCAGGGCCGCCAGGTACTCGGCCGACTCGGGCTCCAGCTCCGGGTCCACCTCAACTGGGGAGGGGAGGAGAGGGGAGGGGCACCTGCGTCAGGCCCGAGGCTGGGGGCAGCCACCTGGCCCCCCAGAGGCCCCAGGAAAGGCATCTTGGCCCGGCCGACCCTGCCTTCCAGCCTTCCCACCACGAGGTACAGGAGAGCAACAAGGCTCTGGGAGGGGAGGGCAGCTGTCAGGGCACACGGTGGGCCGGGCTGGGTCCGTGGGCGGGCGGGACTCACACTGCTCCAGCCAGCGGCCAGGCTCCAGCATCAGCCGGCCCTGGGTCTCGGCCAGCTCCTCACACAGGTGCTTGTGCTTGGCCTGCACCTCCCGCAGTCGCTGCTGCCTGCGCTCCGCCAGCCGCAGCCTTGTACTGACGCATGCCAGACCCTGGGAGGCAGGGCGGGCGGGGGCTCAGGCATGGGACCCTCTCCCCAGAGACCCCCAGCAGCCTTGTACTGACGAACACTGGACCCTGGGAGGCAGGGTGCACGGGGGGCTCAGGCATGGGACCCTCTCCCCAGAGACCCCCAAGCAGCCTTGTACTGACGAACACTGGACCCTGGGAGGCAGGGTGCACGGGGGGCTCAGGCATGGGACCCTTTCCCCAGAGACCCCCAAGCAGCCCTGCTGTGGCCCCCGCCTCCCTTCACCTGCCAGGCCTTGGCAGGCACACAGTGGGGCTCCAAGGGCGGGCAGGGGGCGGACCGGGGGCAGCCCACCCATGCCCGTCTGGGTCCTGGCTCGGCTCTAGGACCACCCTCCCCACGACAGGGGAGAATTCCATTGGACAGCAGCAGTGGCCTCAGGACCCCCCAGCCACCCACCCACTGCCCAAGGGGAGTGTCGGAGCTGCAACAGGCTTGGGCTGGGCAGGGCCACTCCTACCTTTGCGTCCTGGGAGGAACGTGGACAGAAAGTGAGGTCAGGGGCTACCCAGCCACACCCCCAGAGGCCTGGCGAGCCCATCAAATGGCTCACTCTGCCATCCGCGGCAGGATCCCCACCAGGGCTCATAGACCCCAGCCCACCAAAGGCCCTACCTGGGTGGGGGCCTCCCTCGGGGTGGGGGCCTCCCTCAGGGTGGGGCGGGGCCGCTGAAGGCGCTCCACGTCATCGATCTCATACACCTTGATCTCGAACGGCTCCTTCAGGGAGCCAGCCAGGGGCGGGGGCAGGTCCACCCACTGCCCGGGGAGGCTGGGCTTACGGCCCAGGGCAGTGGTGTCGGGCAGTGGGGCGGGAATCAGGCGCCGCCGCTGCAGACCTGGAACGGAGAGCCGGGCACAGGGTGAACAGAGGCGGGGCCCAGCCCAAGCACAGCCCCTGCAGGGACGCTGCGGAGCCGGCCCGAGTCCTGACAGGGCGGCCTTCGCGGTCCAGTCCAGGAATCCTCAGGCTGGCGCTCTGCCCAGGGCAGGGAGGAAGCCGACCCCAAGCCAGGCCCACAGCTCTCAAGGGCGCCCCCACCACCACCAGGGCCTCCCACTTTCCCTGCCATGACCTGAGCAGTTCTGTCCCTTGGGGCAGCCCTGGCGGGGGCCTTCCAGGCAGCTCGACACTCGCCAGGGAGGCACGAGGCCCGGGACCCAAACCCGAGTCCAGTGCCCCAGCCTGGCGACCTGTGCAGGGCTGCCCTTGTGCTCACCCAGACACAGACCAGGATCAGCCCCCCAGGGCAGGGTGGGGCCAGAGAAGGGCAAGTACAGGGGGTTTATAAACTGCAGAGGGCCGTGCACCTCCACACACAAAAAGCCCCAGGCGAGTCTGTAAACCATCCACGGCTGGGTGGGTCTGGGACCTTGAAGGCTGTGCCCATCTGTCCAGCACCTCCTGGCCCTGTAAACTGTAGAGGGCTGTGCACCTCTGCACCCACCTGTGGCCCTCTTCTTGGGGGACTTGAGGCTGCGGGTGCGGGCGCCTGGGGAGGCAGCCCCACTCTCGCTCATGGAGTCAGGGGCGGAGGAGGCGCTGCCGGTGGCCTCGCTGTCGCGCCGCAGGCTCTCGTAGCCGCTGCTGCCACCGCTGTGGTGGAAAAGGGCGGTGCGGCCCATGGCGGGCGGCAGCTCTCCACTCAGCACGCTGCTGTTGTCGCTGCCATGGCCGCTGCTGTAGCGCTGGGGCCGCCGTGGGGCGGTCACCTTGCTGTAGGGGGAGGGCAGGGCCGGGCCCGTGGGTGGCCGCTCCTCCCCCACGTTCACGCCGCTGTCATGGCCGCTGTCTGAGTCCGCCGAGCCCCACGAGGAGCCACCTCGGCCCGGTGCTCCACTGACTGACAGCTCATGGACGCGGCTGTGAGCAGCCCGGAGCGCCTGCTTTGTGCCCATGATGGTACCCCGGCCAGCCTTCGCCCCGACACTGGGCCCGGCCCGTGGGGCTGCTCTGGGACCGGCCACAGGGCCGCCAGGGCTCCTGCCCGTCACAGAGGCCGCAGACAGCTTCACCGAAGGCCCCAGAGCCCGCGACCCACCAGCCACTAGGCTACGGCCCTTGCCTCCACCAGCAGGGGGCTTGGGGGCCCCCACAGCCTTGGCTGCGCCGCTCCTACAGGCGGGAGCTGGACAGTGTGTGGGGCTGGAGGGTGGCACACCCAGCTTGGGTACAGCCCGGGGAGGCCGCCCAGGGGCTTCCCGGCCCTTGCTGCTGCTGTGCGCCAGGCCTTCGTACCGCTCCAGAGACGCGTGTCCGGCAAGACGGTGTGCCGCTTCTACCTTGCTGGCCCGGGCCTTCAGGCTGGACGTGGCCCTGGGGACAGAGTGGTCAGCCCGGCTGCTGGGTCTGGGCTCCTCCTCCCCTCGAAGGACAGCAGCAGCCCCGACCCGCGCCGGGTTCACAGCATGCGGAGGGGCCGAGGCCGGGCTGCTCCTCTGCTCCAGGCTGGACTTCCGCGTGGGTGGGGCCGGGGGGGCCGCCCCACTGGGCCTCGGGAGGAAGCCCGCCTTGGGAGCCAGACCCTTCTTGCTGGTGGGGGAGGCCTTCAGGCTCCCCGAGCAGGCCACCACCTCCGTGGGAGCATCCCCCCAGGACACAGCTGGCGTTGTCACACCCAGCGTGGTGGCACCCCTCCGCAGAGGTGGGATCCGAGCCACAGCCTCTGGCCTGCGGGCCGCCCTGGCTGCCACCTCACACCCGTCCACCACTCTCTGGGCACAGGCTAGCATCACCTGGGCCTCAGGCAGCCGGGGGGAGCCAAGTGTGGGGCTGGGGGCCCTGCCAGCAGAAGCTGCCTGGGCATCACACTCCCCTACCCGGAGCAGCCATGGGTCCTCAAACAGGCCTCCACGGCCAGGTGGGCTCTGGCCCGGGCGAGCACAGCCCACGCGGGTGGTGGCAGAGGCAGTCCTCGGTTTCCGGGGGAGGCTGGAGTGGATGGTCTGGGCTGCGGATGCCCACCGCAAGGGCCCGGCCTGGGGCTCCCTGCCGGGTCGGGATGGGGCCACTGCAGCCACTTCCCCAGGGCACGGACCCCAGGTTGGCCCAGGACTGTCAGGTCTGTCTGGCCCCAGGAACCCAGAGCTTCCATCCCCCAGGGAACCATCCAGGGCAGGTGGGCCCCCAGGGTCAAGCCCTGCCAGCGAGTCGGGGCTGAAGCGGGGCTGCGGCGTGGGGCCACGGCTGTCGGCAGTGCAGACGCTGACCTCGCTGAGCCAGGAGCTGATGGAGGAGCCGTGACTGCTGCCGGCCCAGGCCGCCCCCTCCAGGGGCCCCCCCTCAGGGGCCTGAGAGGTGTAGGCATCAAACTCATCATTGATGCTGCTGATGATGCTGACCGGCCGGGACCCCGAGGCCAGGGCCCGCAGGGAGCAGTCACTGTCGAAGCTAGCCAGGCTGGTGGGCCGCCCAGCTCCGGCAAGCCCCCCCAGGGACAGCTCCTCCACCACCGTGAACACCAGCTCGTCCTCGCCGTTGAGCTCCACTGGCCGCTGCAGGGTCACTGTGGTGGTGAGCAGGCCCCGCTCCGGACAGCGACTGCCAGCAGCCAGGCGGGGGCAGGTGGCCCCAGGAAGCATCGGGGACCCAGCCACCTGCCCACTCATGCCCACGGGAGGGGTCCGTGCCACTCCATCAGTGCCCCCTCCCCCAGGCTCTTCTGGGGCTCTGCAGGCTTCCAGCAACTGAGGAGGTGGGGGAGCCGGGCTGGGCAGTGGCCTCCTGCCTCCACCCACTGCAGCCTTTTCCGGGACCAGCAGCTCAGGCCAAGCGCTGCTGTCCTCTCTCTGGTCACCCCAGACAGTGGCCTTGCAGGGCTCAGGGGTACCCTGGTGGGTGTCTGGACCAGAACTGCCTCGAGGGGTGCTGGCAGCCATCGGGGTGCCCACGGCCTTCCTGGGGGATGCAGTCTCTGGTGGCGAGGGCTTCCGGCCCCCTCGGGCGGGGCTGCCCTGAGCTCCGTCGGTGCCACCTGGACCTCCTGAGGGACCCTCGTTGCCGTCCATGCATTCCAGCCGCTCCTGCAGCTCCGCGAAGGTGCTGCAGCGGAAGTGGTCTGCGTCTCGGGGGCCCTTGGAGGGCCGGTGGCGGCTCAGGGCAGGGATGATGGGCACAAAGTCAGGCGGACCTTCGTTGTCGGTGAGCTCCCGGTCTGACAGCGCCGCCCCACCGGGCCCCACGTAGATGACCGTGTCACAGGACTGCTCGCTGCTGGAGGAGTAATCGGGGTCACCGGGCAGGCAGGGAGGTGTGCGGTCGGGGTCCAGGGCCACAGTGCGTGGGTGGAAGGGCCGCAGGTGCGGGGGCCGACGGGCCCGGCCTTCCTCACAGGAGCTCTCCCCGCCAGAGGAGCTGGAGGCGTACTGGGGGAAGAAAAGTGGAGCTGCCGAGCCCAGTCTCCCCTACACGCCCCCGCTTCCCCGACCCTCCCCAGAGCACAGGGCCAATGCTGCGGTCACTGTGATGAAAACCACAGCAGGCACCACCAACCATGTCCCGCCAAACGCTGGGAGCGGAACTGAGTCTCAGGGGAAGAGCCTAAGTGACCATTCTTAGCAACTTTACAAGGAAAACGGTGTCACCCCGCGCTGGGAGGGAATGGGAAGCTCAAAAGACAAGCATGTGTGCCCAGGCCAGTGGCCAGGACTCACACCAAGGGCCGTGTAACCCCAGAGTGCCCCAAACTCCACCCTCCAGCCCCAGAGAGGGGTCCCTAGGAAGCCCCTGCAGAGGTGGTGCGGCTCTCCTGAGCACCCCAGGGCCTGTGTGGGGGCAGCAGGCTGGAGTGAGGCCACCACAAGCCGCATACAGCAAGCCCCGATTCTGCCCACTGCAGCCAGGGACCTCAGGCTGGGCTCCCCACCCCCCAGGGAGGGCCACATGGGCATAGCCTCATGACATCAGAACACATAGGACATCTACCCAGGCTCCAGGCCACCTGCTGACCCCCACCCCAACCAGGCCAGCAGAGGCCTGCAGTGGACACAGGAGCCGAAGAGGGCCCCGAGATGGGGCGGGCAGGAGGTGGGGAGCACCTTGGCCTTCTTCCTGCACAGGCGGTGGATGCGGGCGGCGAGCTGCACGGTGCTGAGCGTCTCTGCGTGCTGGGATGGCGCATCCGACACGTGGGCGATCATGGTGGTGCGGCAGCCAGCGGTGGCCAGGGATTCACGCAGCAGCATGGTGAGCCTGTGGTCCCTGGGGGTCGAGGCGGTTCAGACGCCAAGGCCTTGGAAAGGGAGCTTCGGGGACAGGCTGGCCAAGGGCAGCCCTGGGATCAGTCTGGTTCCCACCCAGCTCCGGCACCAGCCCAGCGTGGGGCCCCAGGCAGCCCACGGGCAGCGAGGCCTGTCAGGTGGTGGAGGAGCAAAGCCCTGAGGAGCTGGGGGCCACAGCAGCGCCAGGCACACCAGACACGGATTTACCAGGTCACCAAGGGGCCACCCTGGTCGGCACCTGCCCAGGCCCTACACTCACCGGTACGGCACATGCTTGGCTCCGTTGACCAGGGCCAAGATGACGCTGCCCAGGGCCGACAGGGACAGACACAGGGGACCCCCAGCAGCCTCCCCGGCCCTGCCAGCCGCCGCCTCACAGCTGCCCAGGTCGATGAGGTGCAGGCGGCTGCGGCCTCCGGACACTGGAACCACAAGGCAAGCAAATGACGGTGTAGCCAGGGGCCCCCAGATCCTGCTCCACATCCCCACCCCAGGCCCAAGCTGGGGACAACCCCAGGGACATCCCCAGGAGCCACTGGATGACAGGCCCCTGTGCCTGGGTCTCTGCTGACACGCATCCCACAGGGGCCCGGGAGTGCAGGTGTGGCACCTACTTCCTCCCCGGCCGCACTTCTCCATGCGGTACTGGTAGACGTGCAGCGTGAACAACATGTGGGAGCTGCGTCGGGCGTCCTCGCCGCAGCCCGCTCGGCTGGTGCTGCGGGCCGCCAGGGCCGCATCCAGGTAGAAAGCCGCCTTCTCGGCCGTGGGTGCCCGCAGCTCGCTCTGGTTCTGGAGCTGCAGGAAAGGCAGAGGCTGCGGCGTCTTCAGTGGCTCAGGGCCAAGTGCAGCCCCCCTCCCCCAAGGTGGGACAGTAGGCAGGCGCACCTGCGCCCCACACACGGGGTCCTCCCGCAGGTACACTCCCGGAGACTGGGTGTCCTGGAGGCTGCCAGGGGCCACCTCGGCCAGCAGGTCCTGCAGGCTCTGGTCGCGCCCGCACACCTCCACGGCTGAGACCCGGACGGAGAAGCGGGTGCCCGTCCTCTCCCTGCGCTCCTCGATGAGCCTGAAGAGCCAGGAGATGGCGCAGGGCACGATGCCCAGGCTCTGAGGTGAGCTGTCCTTCCCGATCATGGTGTACGACTTGCCTGGGGGCCACGCAGGCGTCAGGCCCCACCACACACCACGCAAGGAGCCTTTATGGCTACTGGGGTCCCCGGGGGCCAACCAGGGGCACCGAGATCTCAGGGGCCTCTTTGGATCCATCCTAAGCCCTCTGCCTTTCAGTTCGGCAGGGGTTCAGCTTCCTCTCCACAAGCCCCTCACCCCATATGCCCACCACGGCCCAGGTGTAGGACCAGCCTCCTTTCCCATCAGAAGCTGCCAGCAACCACCGTGATGCGGATGGGAGGGGGTGGCCAGCAGGACCCATCTAGGGTGGGGCAAGGGTGCTTACCCAGGCTCATGTGGCCAAAGGAAAAAATGCAGCCATCAGCCCCACTGACCACCGACTGGAGCACGTCGGCCACGGTCCCCGAGCAGACTTCGGCCTAGGGGGGCAAGAGAATCAGGCAGGGCTGTGGCCCCTTCCTTCTGCCACGTCTGTGGGCCTGAGGCCAGTCTGTCCTGGCACATGCAGGCAGTCGACCCACAAGGAGATTGGGCTGCACACCCGGGACCAAGGACAGATCCCATGTGCACACGGAAAGCACAGAACACACATGAACAGGACCCAGGACACACGTAGGATGGACTGGCCAGACACGTGCAGACACACACCCGCAAAGCCCAGAAGTCCAGCCGCCGGGGGCAGGGGCAGACCACCACGCGCAGAGAGACGCACACGCAGCCACACGGTGAACGGCTCAGCATGGGCAGGGAGCACCGGGCGCCCCCAGAGCCCAGAGCCCAACAGCTGCTCGGAAAGCTTCCCGGGAGGGCGGGCTCCGGAAAACCAGGCCTTTCCCTGTGGACTTGGCCCAGAGCCTCGGCAGGGGCGGGTGGAGACACCCAAGGACGCCGGCCAGGACGATGAGGGAGGTAAGCAGGCAGGCGCCGCAGGCAGCGGGCCCCTCGCTCACGCTTCCTCTGCGCCCTGCACAGAGAAGCGGGTGCAGATCGGACCCATGTGCTGAGCCAGCAGCCCGACTCCGGGTCTCCGGGAGGACGCCCAGTCCGCCTGCCCGTACCTGCTCGGAGTCCTGGGGGAAGACGGCATCGAAGGCAAACATCTTGGGAACTGCAGCAGTGGCGGCTCGCCGGGGGCCTGCGCTGCCTGGGGGACCGGCGGCGGGATCGTAGAGGATCACCTGCTTCTTCCGAGGGTCCACCTTCAGGAAGGACATGGCCTCGGCCGAGCGCTGGGCCCCCTGTGCGGGCCAGATCCGCAGCATAACTTTCACCTGGGGCAGAGGTGGGCGGCACCTGAGAAGCTGCCTCCGCCCAGCCGGCCACTAATTACAGGGCAGGAGGGGCCCAGCTCAGGTGGGGACAGCGGGCCAGGCCTCACACTGGCACCCCCACCGCAGGAATGTGGACACCGCGCCCCTGCTCCAGGCGAGAGCAGATCCCATATGAGGTCAGCAGAGCAGGGAGAAGGTGAGGGCCAGGGAGAGGCAAGGCCGGTGCACAGCCTGTCAGCACCGAATGTGCGGCACAGAGAATGAGGGGGCGGCGGGCTCCGGGCGCCTCTGTGAGAAGAGGACGGACGCTCAGGTCCTGCAGAGCAGCTCAGTCCAGGAGACAGCAGGAGGGAGGAGCATGGCCCCCTGGCCCAGCCCTCGCAGGCTGCTCCCCAGGCTGAGGGGGAGCACTTGCAAGATAAGGGAATGAACTGCCCCACAGAGGTGTGAGAGCCGCAGAGGGCTGGCGCTGTCAGGGGAGCCATCCAGGGGCATGGCTGCCTCCGACCCTGGCCAGCTGAGGGAACCGAACCCTGGCACCCTGTGGCCTGCCGGACTAGAGTCAGCAGAAAGCAGGGGGAAGCCCATTCGAATGCAAACGGGGACGGGCAAGATAAGAAGGATCCCATCCAGGGGAAGATACAAATTCTGACGCCTCGGCCTCACCAGCCCCACTGCAGGCTTGGGGAGACTGAGGCTGGGGGGCAGGCTGAGGGTGGGTTGGGCTTCCAGCCTGACCTCCCGAGCCAGCAGGGAACCAGGCAGCCCTGGTGCTGGGCAGAAGCAATGGCGTCTCCAAAGCACACACACAGATCCCAAACTGGGCCACATACAGGCACCGGACTCGGGAAGACCCTGACACCAGCCCCAGTACCCTGAGAGGGGGCAGACGCCGGGGAGGGGCAGGACCCAGGATGCCGGAGCCCAGAGCAATCACTGCAAACACTCTGAAACCCATGCACAGCAGGGACACCCCACACAGGTGGGTCTGGTGCGTCGATGCCAGGAGGCGGCGGCTCTGACCCGGCAGAGGCTGCACACACGAGGGCCACCCTGAACCAGGGCTCCAACGCAGAGCCAGAGACAGGCCCCATTTCCTGCTGGAGGACACCACAGTCCACTCTGCGCCGAAATCTCTGATTTCTCCACTACAGCGTAAATCAAATTACCCGAGACTCATTTCAGAGCCAATATTTTTCACGGATTTAATTGTAAGTGACAGATACATAACGCCGGCAAAATTGGTTTACCGTGGGTAGTTCGCACCAGGCGGCACCTACTCCCCCTGGGCATGGGGCACATTGATATGCAAGCCGCTGGAGTCGGGAGTGCCCGCTCTCCGGGGAGCAGCATGAAGAAACACTTTTCTATTGTACTACTCAGAACCTGGGCTCCATTAGGCAAGAATCGATTCTTTTATTCCCCCGACGACGTGATCAAAACTATTTCATTTCCAGACGCCACCGCAAAGCAGACGAAAACGTGCACTTCCCGGTAATTTTTGGCAATTTTTTTTCCAGTGTGAACTCCTCACCACTTCAGGAGCCAAATGGGCTCTGCAGATTTGAGAGAATTCCTAGCGGGAAGGAGTGGCGTGGAGAGGCTCACGGTTTGGCTCTCTACGTCTGCCGGCCACCCTTTCCACCAGCAGCATTAATCGCAGAGCGGGCTCACAACCAGGAGGAAGGGGGGTGCGGGCCTCCCCAGGGAGGGGATGGAGCAGCCCACAGTGGGGGCACCGCCCATCTAGCCTGCCCCACACCGCCCTGGTCCCAGCGCAGGCCACTGTCTGCCGAAAGAGAACCCTGTCATTACTGCGGGGAAATGACAGGGTCTTTGCAGGAGAAGGCACAGCAAGCCTCTCCCCTAAATGTTCAGATATTACAAAGCCCCACGGAATAGCTGCCTGGGAGAGAAAAAACACATTTTGCATTAAAAAAGGGCTTCCAGCTCTGAAGAGGTAGCCCAGGCAGGGAGGGGGAGGGGCGCTGCTCAGCACCCACCCAGACAGGGCTGTCTTTTTTAATACCACACTGTGATGAATTATCTTAAGTAGCACATTAATGTCAGAAATTGAACGTAATCTAACTTCTTTTCTGTGACAATATTAAACGGCTTTCAGGCGGCATTTCTGACTATGTGACATTAGTGCTAATAACACCCGGGGAGCTGGGGGGTGTGCAGGGTGGAGGGGCTGGAAGGCTGGTGACCCAGGGCTCCTTGTTGCTGGGGAAGCACTGAGCGCTCCGGAGCAGGGTGGGGGTGTGACTGCCATGGAGAGAAGGGAGAAGCCCGGCCAAGGCTGCCCCCAGGAGGAAGTGGGGCAGAAGCTGTCCCCTAAGAAACGCGGGGTGCTGGGAAAAGTGTTGCGGGCTCCTGAAGGAGCTGCTGACTCCTCTGCCCCCCGCCCCAACTGGATGGCACAAACAGGCTGAGTGCCAGGCCCAGGCCAGAGCCAGGGCCCCAATCCCAGGCTGGGCGGGGAACCTGGATGCTGCCTGCCCACCACCGCCCACACCTGACCTCGGCGTCCTCCTGAGCTCTCGGCACAGCTCTGCAGCCCACGTGGCCAGGGCAGCGGCAGCCTGGCCCCAGCACCCACCTGCCCTGTCTCGAGGGGACTGTTGAGGGTGGGGAGGACCCAGGGTGCCCCAGCCAGCCAGGCCTGGGCCCAAAACACAGGCTGATGCCACTGGCCTCGCATCCCAGGGGACTGTGGAGAAACAGCCCGTGCCGGGCACACACACAGAGATCAGGAGCCCCCTTGTTCCCCGCAGACCCCCGGCAGTGCTAGGCAAAGAGATTTCCAGGGAGGCAGTGACTCCTGGCCTAGCCCCCCAACTCTGCTTCACCCACCACCCCCGCCTCACCCCAGGCCGGGGCCTTGCCCCAACCCCAGCGGAGCAATGACAAGTCCCTGATCCAGGCCACACAGCTTACCCTGCCCCCGGGCCTTGGATGCAGAATGTCGCCTCCGGAGGACAGAGATGCCAGATGCCCGCCAAGCCCTCCTTACCACAAACGGAAACCAGTGCCCAGAGGGACAAGCGATCCATTCAAACCCTGGCAACTGGTGGGGTGCTCGGGGTGGAGACCCAGAGTCAGGGAGATCGGGAGGCTCCTGGCAGTCTCACCACACACTCCCCTCTGGACACCCATGCAGCCCCAAGGTGCCAACCGCCTGATACCCCCACCCGGACCCGCCATGGCCTTGAAGATGGTAAGAGCTGTCAGGTCTGCCCCACAGGCCGCCCCAGAGCCCCTATGCCCCACGGTGGCCCTCCCTAGGGACCCACCGCTGCCCCAGACCAGTAGCCACCATCAATTCAGGCCAGGGCTGCCCTGGAGAGGTTGGAGGGCTCAAGTCACGAAATTAGCGTTCCAGGGGCTGCAAGTACAATGCTCGCTACATCACCGGGCGGGCAGGGGGCACAGCCCCCAGCAACTGCACCACTGAGGGCGTGGCCAGACACACAGTCACTTACAGCCCTTCCCCATAGCCAGCATGTTCCGAACTCTCCCACGAGCCTGACACCTCCCGAGCTCTAACAAAATCCCAAGGTGTGGCTGCCCAGGAGGCCCCTCCAGGACTACAGAGCTGTGAAGGTCAAGCAGGCTCTCACCAGGACTGCGAGGGGTGCTCCTGGCACCCTAGACCCAGTACAGCTAGGGCAGTGGGAGAGGCCTGTGGCACCCCCAGGCCCAGGTACAGGGGCCTTCCGCCAGGGGGTCTCAAACATGGGCACAACGTCCCCTCCAGACCTTGTCCCCTGGAGAGCTGAACCCCTGGGAATCGTGGTCCAAGTCCAGAGGGGCACGGAGCCTGATGGCCCATGTGGGGCACAGAGCCTCCCGGGCCTGGAGGCACCAGGCAGTGCTTTCGGGGTGCTGGGCGGGAGGGGGCTGGCTGCAGAGCAGGCCGAGGGGCAGGAAAAAGCCACCGGGGGCACACACAGAGCTGTGTGACTGGCTTCCCACCCTCCATGGGCACGAAGAGCCCACCTGACTCAATGGGCCCACGAACCAGGCACTGCCAGCTCCCAGCACAAGGCAGGGCCACGTCCGGCCAGGGCAGGTATTTCTCCAAGACTCGGATGGCACAACCAGCAAGCCACAGGCCCCAGGCTCAGAGCTCCAGGGACAGCCAGGAGCCAGCCTGTCCCATCACTGATGGAGGCCCTGTGCCCTCCACAGGTGGCAGTCTTCCCATGTGGAGCGCGGCGCCAGAATCAACCCATCACCCATCCCGCTTTCCCATGGCAGGGGCCCGCCTGCACACGGTGACTCTGGAGAGCAGAGAGTCCCCTCCTGCCCCCAGCCCCCTCAGGGCTGCGTCTCAGTGGAGCCTACGCAAGGGGCTTCCCTGGATCAAACCCAACCTTAGTCCCCGGGAGCCCCGTGACCTGGCTGTCCCGCCCCACGCTGAACCTAGTACATGCCCCTGGGACCCCTAGGACACGCCACTCCCCTCCCATCCCGGCAGTCCCAGGCCAGCACAGGCTCCCAGGCTCCCTGCTGCCACCTGGGCCTCAGTCTCCCCATGGCACCCCACTGACCACCCTTTTCCAACCCAGAGAAGGAAGTGGCAGCCCCTCCACTCCCGCACCCCTCCTGCGTCTTCTCAGACGCCTCTGGCCTCCCCACCCAGGGCCCCGAACTCGGGGCTGCGTCTACCTTCCCGATGCTGCCAGGGTTGTCCTTGGTCTTGGAGGCGGCCCTGAGCAGGCAGGGGGGTGCCGGGGGCGGCCACAGCTGCAGGACCCCGCTGAAGTCGGTGGGGTAGGTGGAGGTGCCGCGGGTGGCTGGAGGCGGTGTCGGGTGGGGCTTCTTCCGCTTGGAGGCCAGGCTGAGCTTCTGCACAGCCCTGGGGAGGAGAGGCAGAGGCAGGATCAGTGGTGGGTGACAGCAGCTGTTCCTGTCACCCGCCTGCGAGTCACCAGGCGGTCCCACCCTGGGACTTCATCAGCCACCATCCCAGGAAACACAGTCCAAAATGTGGCTGGGAGGCCTGCACTTCATTTCTACAGTGGACGGTTCAGGCTGGGGCCTCCATGGCGTCCCTGCCCCAGGGACTCTGCCCAGCATTCAGACCAAGCTTGTGACAGGGTCCAGACCCACACAGGCTGAGCGCCCCTCCCTGTGCTCTGCACTGAATGCCATCCCCCCACCAAGGGGTGTGCCCTCATCCCCCACCTGCAGCCGCTGCCGGGGGTCGGACAGTGAAAGCTGCTCCCACCCGATGCCCAGGCTGTGGGCAGCCATGCACAGCTGTGACCTGGGCACATCCACCTGGCCTGCCTATGCCTCAGTTTCTACATCTCCAAAGTGGGATGAGGTGACAATGGAGGCCTCTGTGTGGCCCTAATGGACTGACACACTCAAGGCACCCAGCACAGTGACCACATACAGGAAGGGCTCAATTAATCCTGCTGTCAAGATTACCACACCCCAAGCCCCAGGCCCCAGGTGAGGCTGCCTTGCCCCTTGCCAATCACCAAGGCCCTAGAGCCATCCTGGAGCCACTGCCCAGCTCCTGGGACCCTGTGGCCCCTGCCACCCTCATCACTCAGGGCTGCTGGGAAGTGCCCCCGCTGCCACCCTGCCCCTCAGCCAGGGCGAGCGCCTCCCCACCCCAAAGCCCACCCTGAGGCTCAGCCTTGCCCCAGCACCGCCAGGGGTGGGGGATTCCTGCACCCACAGTGCCCCCAGGGAACTCCCAGAAGGTGCAGAGTCTCCCAAAGCCCCCCGACCACAGGACCTCCAGGGGAGAGGCTGACGCTTGGGTTTAACACACCCTCCAGGGGAGGCCAGTGCATGCTTGGGAGCCACTGGGGTGGACTCCCAGGGGACCTCGACACGCACACCCTACAGAGACACACACAGACACACACAGAAACACACACATGCATACAGAAACACACAGACACACATATGCATACAGAGACACAGAGACACAGTCACACACATGCATACAGAAACACAGATACACACACACATGCATACAGAAACACACAGACACACATATGCATACAGAGACACAGAGACACACAGTCACACACATGCATACAGAAACACCAGACACACACACATGCATACAGAAACACAGACACACACACACATACAGAAACACACAGTCACACATATGCATACAGAAACACAGATACACACACACATGCATACAGAAACACAGACGCACACATGCATACAGAGACAGAGACACACACATGCATAGAGACACACACACAGACACACACATGCATACAGAAACACACACAGACACACACACTCATAGAGACACAAAGATACACACATGCATACAGAGACACACAGACACACATGCACATGGAAACACACACAGAGGCCCACACACACATGCATACAGAGACACACACAGACACACACACACACGCATACAGAAACACACACAGAGACAGACACACATGCATACAGAGACACACAGAACACATATGCATACAGACACAGAGACACATGCACACAGGGACACACAGACGCACACATGATACAGACACACAGACGCACACATGCATACAGAGACACACAGACACACACGCATACAGAGACACACATGCATAGAGATACAGACACATGCATACGGAGACAGAGACACACATGCACACAGAAACACATGCAGAGACACACAGACACACACATGCATACAGAAACACAGACACATGCATACAGAGACACACACATGCATACAGAAACAGACATACACATGCAGAGACACACACACAGAGACACACACACAAACACACATGCATACAGAAACACAGAGACACACAGACACACATACACATACAGACACACACAGAGACACGCAGAGACACGTGCACGCATACAGAAACACACACAGAGACGCACACATAGAGACACATACGCATACAGAAACACGGAGAGACATAGAGACACACACAGAGACAGAGACACATAAAGACATAGAGACACATACACAGAGAGACACAGGCACACAGACACTCAGAGACACACACACACTCAGACACTCACACAGAGACAAGGATACACAGAGAAAGAGAAATGCAGACACACACACAGATGCACACACAGACACGCGCACACAGACACGCACACAGACACAGACACGCACACACACTCACACACATACACACACAGAGCACACACATACACACGCAGACAGGCACACACACAGAGTACAGGCCCGCCGCGCCTCTGAGCCCTGGCTGTGCTAACCCTGCTGCTGGGGATGTGTTCCCGGGTCCGATTACTGGGCCACATCTACTCATTCCCTGGGGTGGCTACTCTGTGGCCCACCCACCCCACCTCTGCAGGGCCCCACACCCTCCCAGCACATTTTGTGCTGCAGGCACCCAGAGCCCCTACCCCGGATCGTGGACCCACCAGCACAGGGACACCAGGACGCCACAGGGGTGAACGAACACACACACTGGGTGTCACCACCTCCCAACAGGAGGCGCTCCCACGCGGGCCAGAGGCCAGGATGCCACCCGGCAAAGGGTGTGGTGAACGCTGACCACCGGCGCTCCCCCGACCCACCCTGGGCTCCTCTGTCCCCTAACGTGCCCCACGCCCCCCCACAGCCCTCGGCCTCTCACGTCTATCTTGACTCCCTAAAACTGACCCCAGTGTGGAAGGACCTGCACCCCAGAGCCGGGCCCAGCCTCTCGCTGCCCCCACTGCAGCGGCTGCGGCGCTGGCGTTTTGCTTAATTTCTTTCATTTTGAATAGCAGCTGTCTCTTAAGAGACCCCAGGGACGGCTTCCCTCCTAGTGAGGTGTCATCGTGGAAAGTAAAAGTAATCTACGACACACGGTGGAGTCCTTAGTAGGGCAGTGGCGGGCGGTGCCTGCGGCCACCCAGGCAAGACGTGGAGCCGGGGGATGCCAGGAGGAAGAATCCCAGGAACCAAACCCACGGCTACCCAGGAGAAGCCCCGGTAGTTCCAGGTGTGGGAAGCCCACCCGCCGCCTCGGACACTTGGGTTCCTTGCCCACAGCTGGCACGGTATTGGGTAAATGCTGGCGATGCCGGGTGAGGTCCAGGGGTCTCAGGCACACGAGCCTGGGCCCCAGGATGCAGGTGTGAGTCAGAGCAGGGGTCGGGGCCCATGGCCGCCCCGTGCCGCGCGTGCTCGGGGTTCCGGGGTCACTGGGGTCCCAGGTTCGCGACCCTCTGGTAGCTGAGCCACACAGGGTGGGGCCCAACGTGGCAGGGAGGGCTGCAAGGGGAGGCAATGGCACCTGCATCCTGGGGCCCGGGCCTGTGTGCCTGAGACCCCTGGACCTCACCCGGCATCGCCAGCATTTACCCAATACCGTGCCTAAGCCTCGTCTCTGTAAACCTCACAACTGCCCTGCAAGGAAGAGGCCCTTGTGCTCTCCTCACCCAAAGATCACTCACACAGCAGATCAGGGACAGGATGGAGGCCGACACACTCGCCCACGCTGTCTGTGTGTCTGTGAGTCTGTCCACAGGGCACGAAGCCCGGGCAGAGGGGAACGCTGGGAAGCGCAGAGGGCAGAGCCACAACCCAAACCTCAAAGTGAGCCCCCATAGCGGGCAGGGAGACTGGGCAGGGGCCTGGGCGAGGCCAGAGGCAGGCAGGCAGGGCTGCATCTGCCCATTTGGGGGCACAGGCGGGAGGAGGCTTGGATTTCACCAGTGTCTGCTCTTGGGGTTCTTCCTGCCCACCCACCACCCCAGCCTCAGCCTCCTGTTCCAGACCCCCCACCCCACGACCTTGGGTTACACCTCAGCTTCCCGCCAGCTGCCCGCAAGGGAAGAAGCTGCGGCCCCGCTTTGGAAAACATCCGCATCTAGCAGGCAGGACTGGGACAGGGCTACCCCACCCTGCTGCCTGGCGCTGCTCCAAGGCTGGGACCCCAGGTTTCTTGGGGCGGGGCGGGGGGAAGGGCAGGGCCCTGCAGGTGCAGGTGGGAAGCCCCCCACCCTACCTGGACAGGCGGGGCTGAGGACGGGACTTATAAGGACCCCTATAAGGGACAGGGAGCCTCCCTGGACCCCTTTCCTCCTCTGGAAATGGATGTGGGGGACGCCCAGCACCAGCCCTCACTGGAGGGTGTTGGCTCAGCCTCAAGTGGATGGGGAGAGGTCACGCCCACCCAGAGCCAGCTCCTCCACCCTCCCCTGCAGCCCCTCCCAAGGCTGGGCAGGGTCAAGGTACCAGCTGCGACCCAAGGCTGTGGGCAATAGGGCATCGGCACCCACACCCCCAGGCTTCCAGGGGACGCGGAGGCCGGGCAAGCACTGGAGACTGGAGCAGCACTTGGAGAGGCCAGAGGGAGATTGAGGCTGGAGCCTTAGGTCTGCAGAGGCCAAAACCAGGCTGGCCCTTTGCCCCGTCGGCCACACAAGGGCTCTGCCCCTCCAGTGACCCTCCCAGGAGCAGCGTCCGCAGCACAGATCTCAGGTATGCCTGGGCCACAGCGGGCACACCCAGGGCCCAGGCCGCCTAGACAGAGGCTGGGACCAGGCGTCTTCTGTGGTTCCATCAGCCCTGGAAGTCTGGAAGGTTGTTCGCCCCACATCTCTACCCCACAATCTGACCTAACTTGAGGCGCCTCCTCCTCCTGGGGCCCATCGCCAACAGGCTGCACCCCAGCCCGCTGGGCCCTCCCGGTGTCTGCTTTTACGGGCTTACCTCACTGGTATGACTCAAAGACCTGCCACTGCATTAATGAGGCCCCAGAACGGGCACTTTCTCCTTTGATGAAATTCAGGCCCCCATGGAAACGACCGTCAGACACAGCAGCCCCCATCTGGCTACCACGCTTGGGTTCAACAGCCCTTGAGGGCCCCCGGCCCTGTGGAGGCACGAACTTACTTTCTGAGCAGTGGGGTTTGTCTCCCCCAGGCCACAGCAGACACTGCCCACACCCAACACTGCCAGGGAGCGGCGGCCCTCAGTGGGCAAGTCTGAGGGGTTTGACTCTGAAGGGAAGACTCAGAAAAGCAGGAACTTCACCTGCATAAACAGCCCCCACCCTCACAGGACACCTCCTCCAGGAAGCCTGCCCTGATGCCCTGAGATGGGTGTCCCCAGCCCCTGCGCCTCCTGCTTCTATAGCAACTACCCCCTGCCGTGAGACACCAGTTTACACAGCTATGTCCCTGCCAGCAGGGGGTCTGGGGGCAGATGCTCACAGAAGCTCAGAACACCCGTGAGCGAGGATGAACGAGACAGCGGGCACCTGAACGGCCCCCAGAGCCACCAGGTGTCTTGCTGCAATCCCACAGCCTTGCCTGGGCTCATTGGCCCTGGCCATCGATTCATGTCAACAGAAAAGGAAATATTTTCCTTTTTACAGAGAAAAATCACCGCTTCCAAACAAGAGGGTAATTTCACAGGCAGTTGGCCTTGATGGTGAGGCCCTTAATTACCCCAAGGAGACACACGAGCCTGTTCTGTCGCATGCAGGAATCAGTTATGGCCAACCCAGAGCTTCCACACTGGGCCGTGTGAGGCTGGTGGACGGAGCCCCACCCTCCCTACCCCCACCTCACCCCAGGGGCACCTGCCACCTGCCGGACCTGCCCCACCAAGGAACCAGGGCAGGCATCGGGGGACCCCAGCTGGGTCCTGCAGACCTGCGAAGGGGACCCTGGACCCCAGCTGGAGGCAGCTGGGGACTGAGGCATCAGCCCCTCCAACTCCCAGCCCTGCTGTGGTCCACACTTCCTGTGTCCTGGATTTTCACCCACAGGCCAGAAGACAGGTGGGGACACCTCTCCAGACAGTGCCTTCCATGCGGGTCCCCAGCTAAGCCTCAGGGCAGCGCACTCCCCCCGCAGGTGCTGCACTTCTGCTGGGTGCCAGCCTGACCGTCCATGGGCCTGGGCATCCAGGCTGACACGGGGGCTCTGCTGAGGCCACAGTGGGGTGGGGAGTGGGGGGCCTGGATACCTGCAAGTGCCATGAGGTGCCCCCCACCCAATGGAAGCAACCTCCCTTAGCAGTTTTCTCAAAGACATTTGATTTGGGGTCTTGGAGGGGACCCCCATACCAGCATGGCAGCGAGCAGGTGAGAGTATGATGACGGAAGTACCTCAGAGGAGGCACTGCAGAGGCTCCCAGCGCCGGCACAAACCAGTGGGGCCTCAGACAGCGTCATCAGAGTTGCCAGAACCTTCAGGGAACTCCTAACCCCATGGGGTCACCAGAGCCTTCGGAGAACTCCTAACCCCGGGGCCACCCGGCCCACGCGCCCCACCCTCCCGAACACTTGCTGGGCCAGCATGCCAAGCTCTGTCACAGCTGCGCTGCCTCAATCCCTGCAGCTTCCCCAGGCCCCACCCAGGGGGTGAGGGCATGGGGCTCAGCCCCTGCTCTATCTATGCCCCTGTTAGCATTAACGAAACTCGGGTACCCAGGCACCCATGGGATCACTCCACATCCCAGCTTCCCTGTGTGGAGATAAGGAGCCCAGAGGCCACTGGAAGGATCAGGGGGCAGCCTGAGGCTGGTGCCCTAATCGGGCTGGGGGGTGCTTGTGGGCAGCAGCAGAGCTGAGACTCCCCAGGCCTACAGGATTCAAAAACCCAAACTCCTGACCTCCACCCCATTCTGTCTCCACTTGGCAATGCTGCCTGCCAGACTCCTACTCAACCCTCAAAGCCCGCTCCCTGAGAGGCCACTCTGCCCTGACTGCTGCACGGGTCCCGTGCTGCCATCTAAGGCTGCCTCCACAGAGGTGCCCCTCGGTCCCTCCAGACTGGAAACTTCCCAAGGGCAGAGCAGGGGCTGGGGTCAGTGCCACTCCCTCCCAGGTCCTCTTCGAGGGTGGAGGTGGGAGCACAGAAGGTACCCTCAGCACGTGCCCAAGACCCCTGGGGCAGGGGCTGAAGCTCCACTGTCTCCTGGTGGGCTCGTCCCCACTCAGAGCCACAGCCCCACACCCACAAAACCCAGGAGTGGACACCCCCTCTGATCTCACCCGAGGGTTCAGGGTACTGCAGTCCCACAGAGGAGGTCACCCACCACCGACCCCAGCCCACGTCAGGCATCCACCGACAGGGCCCACCTGCCAGGATGTCCCCCGCCACAACCTGACCCACGACCTGCCACCTGCAGTGGCCTCGCAGAAGCCGCTGAGACCCAGGGTGCCTAACAGTCTGGAAGTAATGGCAGCCGGCAGCGCCCCCGCCTTGGGAGAACCGCCTCTGGGTCCCCAGCCCGATGCGCTGGTTTCTATGGTAACTTCCCAAGGTCAGCAGGCAGCGCGGCTGGCAAGCGGCACCGGCCTCGGCTCCCAAACAAAAGGCAGCCAGGGCCGCTCTGCTGGGCTCCAGGTCACCAACGCACCGGCCTGGGGGCCGACACCCTACCCTTACTTCCCAGTGTCAGGAACCCTCCTTGGCACCAGGGGGCTTAGCATCAGGGATGGGGGGAGCTCTGAGCACTGGAGCTATTCTTTCTTTTCTGGAAGTCTCCACGTTTCAAATCCTCCTGCCAAACAGGACCCAAAGGAGCATGGCCACAGGGCTGTGCCCAGACCAGCCGCACAGGCCCTTTAATTCAGGACTAGGCGGGTTGTGACGGGGTGGGCTGTCCCACACACGGGGGACCCCAGAGCAGGATGGGCAAGACCCCATCTGCTCCCACCAGGGTCCCAGCCAGCCGTGCTCTCGGCACCTAATTGGGGTGGCGCTGAGGCCACACTGGTCACGTGCGCAGTCTGGCTGTGCTCCAATGCGGTGGTGTGCTCATCAGCCCTCAGCCCGGCACACGGCGTGCGACAATGCCCTAATCATATGCCCCGTCACTCTGCAATCAGACCACACGGTCCCCAGGGCCGGCGCTGATAAGACGCCCTCGTCTCTGGCCGCTGGGTGTGATGCATGTTCAAGCTTATCAGCACCCGCGTGGGGCTGCTAATGGGACACTGACCCGCGGCTGGGCCTGCCATTACCAGGCATTATGGCAATTACATCCTGTAATCCGCATCCTTACGCCATCAGGATGAGAGGAGGCTCTGCCACGGGTCCCAGGACCAAAGGCCCTGCCGGGAAGGGCCCAGTGGAGGCTCCCACACCACGCCCCTCCATGCCAACTCCCCCTCCCCACCTCTGCTCTCCTGTTCCCTCTGCCTGGCCCACCCCATCCACACCACCAGTCGGCGAGGACCTGGTGCCTGCAGGGCCTCAGGCTTGGCATTCTGGCAGTGGTGGGGATCAGCAGGGGGGAGCGCAGAGAAACCAGGCACCCCGAGCTTGGGGCCTGGGAAAGGAACCAAGTGATGTCAGACATGGTCCCCCAATGTGGGATGCTCCTGGTGGAGCTGGACCTGCCAACCACAAGCCCGGCTGGCACCGTGGGCACCCGCTTAAGCCCTGCTGCCCCTCCCCTTGTGCTGCCTGAAGGCCAGCCTTGTCCTCTCCGTGGCCCCAGCCTGCGCCTGCCCCGGGCAGCCCCCGATGTCCACAGCTGAGCTGCCCCACTCCGGGCCACATTCTCCAGGCTTCACAGACATTTTCTTGCTGCAGTCACAGCGACTCCTATGAGGAAGAGCCCAGCTGACGGGAGGAAACTGAGGCACAGAGAGGTTAGTTGATTTGCCCAAGATTGCACAGCTCAGAAGAGGCAGGGACCAGGCTCCAACTCAGGCAGGGTCCTGGCCACAGAGAGCCTCCTTGGCAGTGCTCCCCCGAGGATGAGATGCCCCCCAACATCGGGCATGGGGCCCGAGAGGCCGGCAGGCTGTGAGCGGCTCAGCAGCTGTGGTCGGAGCAGCTCCCCATCCACTCGTCTCGGCAGCAAGCATGCCCGAGGTCCCCCAAGAACGGCCCACAGGTCCCCAGGGGCCCAGAGCCGGGGCCATGGGGCCCCGCCCACAAGGCTGCCCAGGAAAGCCCCAGGACATACCTTATGAAGAAGGAGGCTGCAGCTGAGGGGCCTGTGGAGCCCCCCACCGAGCCCGGGGTGGGGGTGACCAGGGCTGACGTGCAGACTCCACCACGGCCCCAGGCCTTCGACAAGCCATCAGGGCCGGCCACGGGGGGGCCTTCTCGGACCGTGTCTGCCACCGCCACGGCCGCCACCGCTGCCTCGGCCTGGAGGGAAGGAGAGAGTGCATATAAGGAACGCAAGGGCAGAGACACCACTGCCCCCTGGCACCCGGAGTGGGAGAGACAGGCCTGGGCACCCCAGAGCCCAGCACATTCCTAGGGGCTCTGCACCCCCAGGGCCCAACCTGTGAAGCCGGGAAGGCCCCAGAAATCAGGGCTGGCAGAGAGGCCAGTGGGGAAGGCCTGCCTGGGCCGTGAGGTCACGTTCCCAGCTCGGGGTGTGTGGGTGGTCTGCTCCAGCAGGACTCCTTGGAGGCAGAGAGGGAGGCAGATGGTGGTCCAGAAGCCAGACTTTCCGCCTCTCCCCCATCAAACTCCAGAATCGCAGCGACCACACTGGTCAAGACCGATGGACACAGACCCCCCACCCTCTCACCCCTGAGCCTCCTGGGAGCACCCAGCGGCATAATTAGAGAAGAAACCACAATAACTATTTGGCAGGAACACTAATTGCCCCACGTACGGTGATGTGTGGCGCTCCCTCATCTGAAATACTACCCTGGCATTTCCAACTCATTAGCTCAAATAAATCCCAGAAAGGGAGGCCTCCTCATAATGAAGCACAAACGTAATTAAACGCCCGGGACAGCCCAGCAAACGTGAGCTCCACCTCCGCACGTTCCATTCCCAGACACGTGGGACCCCGAACCCTCAGGCCAAACCTGGTCCTGGGTGGCGTGGGGGGATGCAACCCCAGGCAGGGCAGGGAAAGCAGCCTGCTTCAGCCTGGCCACCCCTCGCCCCGGCCCCTTCCCCAAGGGCCCAGTGCCCCAAGCTCTCCAAGGACCCCCTTGGGCACCGTGGCCTGGTCAGGTCACGGTCACCCAGGTGCCAAGCATCATTCGGCCCCAAGTGTCCAGTCGATAACCACTACCCGAGGCGTCCTTTGTGCCCAGGCTAGCAGAGGACTGGGGTCCCCATGCTGAGGGGACGTGGGCTGGTCTGGAAGGCCCAGCATCCTCAGGGTGTCCCAAGTGGCACAGGCCAGAGGCCAGGCACGGCACGTCAGCAGAACAAGCCGCCCTGGGACCCAGGAGGGACACTCCAGACAGAGGCCCTGCCATCCCGGACAGTCTCCCTCCTCACCACCATGGAGGGCTCACCCTGCCCAACCCATGGCCGGTACCAGCTTCCAGGCCCCTCCCGGGACCTGGAACAGAACCATGTCTGCGAAAGGAAGTTCACAGGGAGCCCCAAGACTTAGGCTGGATGGAAGCTGGGTGCCCCCTGGGCCCTAGGCACCAGCCACTCCTCCGGGGCTTCCAGAAGGACTGCCCAGTAGCAGAAAAGGGTGAACCTGGGACCTGGAACAGCTCACTGGACATTGCGCCAGCACACCACACCCCACCACCAGCCTGCAGGCCAGGAACTCCTGTACATCCCTCTGAACCCAGCCCGGCCAGCCCTCTCCTTCTCCGAGCCACTCCCACCTCAAATGTGAATTCTATTTTATCACTTAATGTATGTGCTCCCTATCAAAAGCCTAAACTCCTTTGCTGAGCAGACAGGAAAGAGTGATCTTTAAAGTTACAACATTAACAGCAGGTCCTGAGCCCCCGGAGCAGAGCCGGGTCTGGTTGAGCACCCCTGGGCGTGGCAGTCAGCACCCAGGGCCAGTTCTCCTGGGGGCCGGGGCCGTACCACCCACAGCCAGCGCGGCACCCACAGGTGGCTCGTCGCGATGGCACCACCGTGGGGCCACATTTGGCATCCTGGGCCAGGCCCAATCACAGTGTCCGGTGAGGCACCAGGACACCCTGCCTCCCCACTGGACAGGGGCACCGAGGCTGGAGGGGCCACAGCAGGGACAGAGCTGCCACACCACAGCCCACCCGGCCCCTCCACCCTCTTCCCACAGGGCCCGAGCCCTCCCCCATCTCAGGCCAGCCACTCCACCTCCGGCCAGAAGGTTCCGGCCCCGCCCAGCAACGGTACAGGCCTGCGGCCAGCTGGGCCTCCCCACACTGACCTGTCTCAGGAGTCCGGCACGCGCCTCGGCTCCACCGTCCCACGCGCTGCCGGGACACCGCCCCATCCGCCGGGACGGCCACTGCCAATTCCTGCCGGAAGCAGAGCCCGGGCATGCCAAAAGAAGCCGTCTGGCAAAGCGAGAGCCGGGGGCGGGGGGGGACGGCGAGAGGGAAGACCACAACACGGGGGCAGAAGAGAGGGGGGGCGGGCGGCCAGACAGAGCATGTGATGGAGGTGCCACAGCAGCAACGGAAGGAAAGGCAGGAGAGAGGGGAGCGTGAGGCCGAGGGGCGCAGAGCCAAGGGCCCCAAGCATAGCCGCGCGGGACCCACCCCACGGGGAGCTTCCTAACCACAGCAGGCACCAGGTGGCCAGCAGAGAGCACCTGCAACCTCAGGGAACACCAGGGTTCCATGGAGCACAGTTTAGGAAATGCCAAGCTAACCCTCTTCTTAGGAGCCCTCCAGGCCCAAACGCATCTGTAAGGTTCTGGCCCGTGAAAGACACCAGCCCCCCAGATAAACGCCTCACTGGGTGCTATTTTGTGCTGAGAAGTGGGGGAGAAAGGGAGGAGGAGGGGCTGAGGAGCGGCCAGGGAGGCTCAGAGCCAAACTCTGTCACCAGTGTCACCCCTGCACGGGTGTGGATGTGCGCCACCCTGCAGAGCCCCACGGGGCGGACTCGCCCACCCACGCGAAGCTCCAGCCTCGTCACTCAAAGGGCCCTAGGGCCTGGACAGCCCTGAGTTCAAAGATCTGCCCCTGCCTGGCCCATCGCAGCCGTGAGGACCACGGGACACCCTCCAGGGCCCCTGCAGCCCAGCACAGCGGTGGCAGGAGCCCCCAAGCTGGTGCCACCCAATCTCCATGTATGGAGGCACCCCAGCTCCTCAGGGCCACCGCCAACACCTCCAGCACCCCACACTGCCCACCGGGCCGCCCCTCTGTGGAGGTCCACGGTGCCACTTGCAACCCACTGTGGGCTCTGAAGGCCAGAGCCTCGGTCTCGCAGCTCAGTTCATAGCGTGAAATGGGCCACGGTTCGCAGCATGTCCCAGACCATGGCAGCCTCTGGTGGTGCAGGCAGGGCACTGGGGTGGCCCCCATGACCACTGTCCAGAGCTCTCAGGGCAGGAGGGGCGGGGCACAGGCACAGGGCCAGGCTCCGTGGGCAGCTTCTGCCCTCTGCAATGGCAGCGCTGCCCCGGCCCAACAGTCCGGGAAGAACCGCTGGACAGCCCTGCCCGGCGGCTCCATAGCCCAGGAGTCTCTGGATGCTCAAGATGTGGGATGTTCCAGGCCCCACCTGTGGCCGCAGGAGGCCCTGGGAGCCCTGGGCCACCCACTACCCCTCCAAGGACCAGCCTTCTGGCCAGACCCAGTAACGTTCAGCATCCCCTGCCAAGCCTCGGCCGAGGCCAAAGTGCCATGGCTGGTCCCTGCCCCTCCTCTCCACATCGTGTAACAGAGGGGGCTGCAGCACCCCCATCCCACCCGCTGGCCCCAGATCAGTGTTTGCCTTGGAACAATCTCATTCGACCCAGGGGTGGTTGACGGTCTGTGGTGGAGATCTGCAGCGCGTCTCTCCACAAGTATTTAACTCTCGAGTCTAACAGGCACCATTAACATTCCAGGGCCACGCTAATGATCGATGCCCTGGTTCAGGGGAAATTACCTCATCTGAATCCTAAAGTTCTATTTATGGTTCTAATAATCTCCCTATTGATCGCCCGGACTGCTGTCTAATTATAAATCCATTCCCACCCACCCTGGCCACGATCAATGTGCACATAACGCTGGGAGAGGGTGCCTAAATGTTCACGGTGCGCCATCCACCAGCAGGGCTGCCCAGCAAGGGGCCTGCGATCTTCTCCACCCCCACCCGCTGGGACCCTCAGCCATGGGCAGGGTGCAGTGAGGCCGAGTGGCCCAGGGAGACAGCAGGAGACGGAGGTGCCTGTGCCCACCATCCTGGGTTTCAGGCCCAGCCCCTGATGCTTCCACACAGGCCCAGCTCAATGAGACCTCCTCCAGGATGCTGCCCAGCTCACCTGCTGCAGCCCCCAGCACCATCCGCGCCCACCCCTCCCAGGATGCCCAGCTCTGGGGCCAGGAGGCACCTCATGGCAAGGGTGGGGCTCCCTCTCCTCAGCCTCACCACAGAGTTCACAGGTGGAAGGGTGTGGGTGCCACAGGGGAATCATCACACCAGCTGGGACCCAGGGGGTGTCCAGAAGTCCCTCCAGTGAGCCTCGGCGTACCTCGACCCCTAGGGCAGCCCAGCAGCCTCAGAAGGACCAGCCCAGCAGCCACTGCCAGGGCAGCTAGTGCCAAGGCCAGCCCCCAGCTGGGGCAGGATCTTGATGTCCAGACAGGCCACCTCACCAGTCACAGGGAGGCCGAAAGCCCAGAAGGCAAGGGCAGGGTCTGCCTGGCCTCAGGATCAGTGGCCAATGTTGCCCCAGAGACTACGGGGTCTCTGCACCTCTGTCTGCCCCTGGAAACACCACCAGGCCTGGAGACCAAGGGAGAAGGGCGAGCTTGTGCTGGTCGCTGTGTGGTGACTAGACAGGGTACCAGGCAGACACAGGGCTCTTCACAGCCACCCACATGTCCCTCTGCCCCCGGGGTGCCACAGGGGCAGGCAACGCGTCTCCAGCAATTGCAACTGCCGGTCCCCCGCCCGACGTCCATGGACGCCTCACACCCCCAGGCCTCCACACAGGCCCTCACTCTGCCACAAGGGCCCTCCTACTCCATCTGCCTGGTGAGCCCCGATCTACACACGGTGCCCTGTGCATCGCCAAGCCCTGTGCTGGGCACTGGTGGGCCCTCAGCCCCAGTCTCAAAAGACAGACAGGGAGGGGCACGTGCTCCCAGAGAAGGTATTCCCTGAGTCAGGCAGGGACCTGAGAACAGCTGCTGTGCATCATCAAGGGTGCATCTGATGTGGGGCCCCAGGAGTGTCAGGAACCCCCATGCCCGCAGTCCCCTCCCTTCAGGGAAGCCTTACTGCAGGGCACTCAACGTGGACAGAGACCCCCGAAGGAAGCCCAGTTCTGACAAGGAGGCCAGCAGCCCCCATCCGCTGAGCAAGACACTCACCAGGCACGCCGGCGGGAGGAAGCTGTTGACCCGCGAGACACTCCACATGCCCTCCAGGCACTGCTGGGCCTGGATGGTGACCGTGCTCAGCGCCCCTCCAAGACCCGCAGGTGCTACAGACACCTGGACACTGGGCCCGGGGGGCCAGGCCAGCCCCTTGGTCCTGTCTGGCCCAGCTCGTCCTGGCTGCCTCCCTGCAGGACCCGCTGGTCCTGGCGTGTCCCTCGAGCTGGTCGTGGTGCTGGGGGGTGCGAGGCTGGGGCCTCCATGGGGGGCGTCAAGGTCCTCGTGGCTGGCAGGGGCCTGCAGCAGGTGCATGGCCTCCCGTGTGAGCTGCTGCAGGTGTGTGGCGCAGACGTCACAGCGGCGCTCGGCCTCTGGGCGACAGGCTGGCAGGGCCCCAGGTGCTGGTAGCTTGTCGAGAAGCAGGGCAGAGAGGCAAGGATCCTGAGGACAGCAAGGGACAAAGGCAGGGTCAGTGCCTGGGGAGGGAGGGCCGGCACCCAGAGCCCACCAGCACTCTCACCGTCCATGACGCTGCGAGCTCCCGCCTGGCCACCGCACCATCCGTAACAGATTAATAAGCCCAAACAGTTTCACCCACACGAGCCCAGCAGGAAAATAATGATCGGGCTTCATCGTGAGGCTCACAATGTCCTTGTTAACTGTCCACCTTCCCCAGCCGTCATTAAGCGCCCCGGCCTGCGGCTAACAAGGCAGGTTTGCGGCTCCCGGACAACCGGACCACTGTCAGCTAAGGCCGCCTGGCCGGGGACACACAGGAGACTGGCGAGAAGCAGGGCCCCTTAAAAGCAACGTCTCTTCAGAGCCACGAGGGCCTCCCTCACCCACACTCACTCAAGGCGGAGCCAGGGGCAGGAGACCCTCTCCCTTCCTCTTCAGGTCTCCAGCCCCAGTGGGGCAGGTGGAAAATCAAATCAGTGCTGCTGTAAAGGTGTCAACAGAAGCCAAGGCCTCCCTCGGAGACACTCCTACAGGGCACATGAGCTCACCGAAGGGGTGCAAGGGCCGCAGGATGGTGTACAGCCCAGGGCCCCGCCCCCCGCCGCACACTCCACCAGCTCCCCCCACCGGGTCTGAGCTGTACGCTGGGATGCACCCTGTTTGGTGACTGCCCCCTTCCCTGAACTGGGGGGACACACAGGTTTCTCTAGAACCCTGAGACTGGGTTCTAGAAACGGCTAAAAACAAGAGCCAGAAGAACCCAGAGGAGGATGCTCCTCACCCAGCCTCAGAGTCAGGGAAGGCTTCCTGGAGGCAGTGACATCTTCCAGGAAGAGAAGGAGGAGCAAGAAGGAGACAAGCCACAGAGCAAAGCTCACTGGGAGGGAATCGACCAAGAGGCTTACTCCTCTCTGGGGCCCACCCGTGTCCCTCACCACCCCACCAGGCTCTGGCCTTGCCCCTCCTTGGGACCACTCTGCAACAGTCAGGGCCAGAGCCAGGACCAGTGTCTGTCCTGCTCTCTGGGGAGGGGGCCAGGCCCTCTGCGTCTGCACCCCCTCCCCAAGGGGTGTCTCAGCTATAGGGCACCCAGCCCGGGCAACCCCCAGGACAGCACCAGCCCAGCCCTGCTGTGGCTGTGACCACCTAGGGCTTTCTGAACACCACCCGACAGGGGTCCTCCACCAGCCCCCAACTTCCCCACCACCCGAAACCTGGCCCCAGGCAGTCCCTGGCTCGATGGCTGGCCATGTTGCCCCAAGGGATTCCAGGCAAGACCGGACTCCAATGCAGCCACCCTGTTGGCCACAAAAGGCACTGCAGCCTTCTCAAACGTGCCCATTTCTCAGATGAGGAAGCTGAGGCCCATTATCCCGGGGAGGGGGTGTCTTAGTCACCCCACCCACATTCCTTGAGCCTGCCCTTGGCTGGCTGGGCCCTTGTCCACAGATGCCCTGGAGGCTCACAGTGCTAACAGCTGTGGTCCAGGGTGGCCGGTGCCAGCCAAGCATGTGCAGCAATCATGTTCCCCCAGGACCACCTCACACTCCCCATAGTCCCAGGCAGGTCGCATGAAAGGGCGACCCCCACCAGGCCCAGCTGCCTGATTTATGGGCCACTCCAGAGGCCTGGATTTCCTCCAACCCAGGGCCTGCAGAGCCTCTGAAGTGCCTGGCGCGTCTGGTCCCGATTAGCCAATGCCCCTCCCTCCTGCTGCTTCGGAGATTCGCTGGGGTCAGCCACAAGGAGCCCTGCAGAGGAGGAGGAGGGGGAGGAGGAGGAGGAGGGGGTGGGGGAGGGGGATGAGGAGGGGGAGGAGGAGAAGGGGGGGGAGGAGGAGGGGGAGGGGGACGGGGAGGGGGACCAGGAGGGGGAGGGCCCTACCAGAGCAGACACTGCAGGAGCCCCGCTTAGCTCTGCTGATGCGGCCAGTGGGCACACAGGTCTACATGTAGAACCCAGAGCTGGCCCCTGCACAGGCTGAGGGCAGACAGGGCCTGTTTTCCAGTCAGGCTCAGATTATGCTGATTTTCCACTCAGCAGGAGGCTGCCCTGGTGGCCCCGTGTGAAGGGGAAGGAAGTCCCCGCCTGCTGGAGCCATTAACCCAACCTGACAGGCAGCCCGGCCCCCAGCTCCCCGTTCTGGAGCCTCCAGACAGGCCAGGCAGCCTCTGCCCGTCCAGCGACCTCAGGCCTTGGGAAGCCCACCCTGCCCTTCTCTCCAGGGCTGCACAGCAGGAGGCAGGAAGGAGAGCGGAGGGCAGGGGAGGGAGGAAGCCCGGATCGACCTGAGAATGCACCGCCCACCACGGGCTGGCCAGGCAGAGGGGCAACAGGGAAAAGGGGACAGGAAGCCAAAGTGGCCCCCACCCAGTGCCCCCCGCCCAAGCCCCCACCCAGCTTTGCCATCAGGAATTCAGACAGCAGCTGCCAGGGAGGCCCCAGCCCTATCCAGGCCTCGGAGCTCCGGGCATCCAAGTCCCAGGTGTTGGGGGCCAGTGCTGGAGGGGGGCCCATCAAGCTGAAGCCCCCACTGGGGACAAGCCGAGGCTGCTCGTCACCTGCTCAGCAACAGCGGCGGCCCCGGCATCTGGGCCAGGGTACCTTCCCCCAGCAGCCCAGGTGCCAGCCAGCATCCTGGAGGCCGGGCCCCACAGCGAAAGCCCACGAGTGGGCCACGCACCCCTCCCCAGGATGGGCCACGAGGCCCTCCTCTCAGGGACTCTCACCACCCAACCCCGACCCAGCAGGCTCCATTGGGGGGACTGAGAGGCCCACCCAAGGCCCCAGGAATTCAAGGCACAGGGCAGGGGCCATCTCTCCAACCCTAGTCACTTACGCGAGACCGGCCTAGGGCAACACAGCAAGACACTGGATGGGACCAGGCGCCATCGCCCCCACCACTGAGCCATCACACCAGCCAGGCTGCACCAGGCTGGCACAGCCTAGGGGCCAGGGCACAGACTGCTCGGGTAGAACAGAACCACAGGGCTGCTTGCCGGGGCCACTCAGAGCCACACAGCCCAGCCCAGAGGACCCGAGACCTCCTATTTGCAGGACCAGCCTGGGGCCCAGCACACTGTCCAGCTAAGACAAGAGGAGAACTCGGCACCCCACTCAGCACGCGGGACCAGCACTCAGGGGTCCAGGGAGGGGCTCAGGGAGGCCGCTGCTGACATGGGTGGCTCCCAGGGATGGGCATCTTGGGCCCCAGAAGGTGAAGGCGAGGGTCTCCCACACCACTGACTGCTCCCCACACAGCAGACCCCAGACGCAGCCCTCAGAAAGACAAAAGCCGCCCAGCCCTGCAGCCCTGCCCCTCCCCCTCCCCCTCCCCCTCCCCGGCCGCGCACAGCCCCCACCGCCAACAACAACAAATCCTGCTCTGTGGCCACTTCCTGCACCTTCCAACCTCTGCACAGGCTGGGCAGTGGGACCAGGCCTCCTCTCCCAGCCATCCCGGCAGCTCACGGGGTCCTCTGGCCCAAGCCCCTAACGGGTTACTGCCCCCCAATTTCAGGAATCTGAACTCCTCAAAGCCCCAGCCAGCAGGCCCGCCTGTACCCAGGCCTCCACAGCCTGGTGTCTTGAGGAAGACAGTAATTACTCCACTGCGAAATATGACTTTTAATTTTCTCTTTATGGTCTAACTACACAGATACTTTACTTGCATTTGGAAAATGTTTTTCTTCATTTGATTCAATTTAGCATCAAACATAGCCCACCCATCGCACGCCTGGGTTTTAGGGAGTCTCCCCCCTACTTACAAATCATGACTTTGTTCTTTATTTTGTTTCTGGGGTCTCCGAGTTGCTTTAAGTAATCCTTCCATTTTCTCCTGCGTATGAGGCCCGGGGGACTTTACCGGGGACTCCCCGCTCCCCGTCACTGCAGGAGAGAAGTCTCCCCACTCCAGCCAAGCCACTGCCCATGGGAAAGAACAGCTGATCAAACCTCCCCGCCAGGTAAGGCCACCCTGGGACAGCGAGGGGGGTCCTGCTCCCAGTTCAGAGACGCCACGCCATCAGACCCCCAGACCTCAGCCATACGGGGCCCTCCCTGAGTCCCCATCACCCGTCTCCACAAAGGAGCTCTGGCACCCACTGGCAGGGCCGCTGGGAGGGTAACTAGGCCCCGAAGCCCCTCCCCGACCCACGCAGTGAGGCATGCGTGTGTGGGCAGCCCTCATAAGGACCCCATGGGCCGTGACCTCCAGATCTTGCCCTCCGTTTCCTTCCCAAACAAAGCGTGCTGGGCTGCAACCCCGAGCAGCCGCTGTTTCCGGAGCTGACAACAGGTCCAGGAAGGGACCCCCAGCCAGGCAGCAGCCCTCGCAGGTCCTGCTGTCCAGGACATTTCCACGTCTGGTGCAGCCCATCAGGGCGGGGGGCAAGGAGCGGGCTCGGTGCTCCAGTCTGGAAACTGGCTGGCCACACCTGGCTGCCCCGGTGCCCCTCCTGCCCAGCTGGGCACCTCTCTAAAGGCCCAGACCCTCCCTGGTCTGCCAGCCAGGACTCCAGGGACCACTCCCATCCTGTGGGTCTGCAGCTCTGAAGGCCTCCTACCCCCTTCCTCCTCTGCTGGGAGGGGAGGGAGCGGGGACACAACCCAGTCCACCCAGCACTGGCCGGCACGCCATCCCCAAGGGCCTGTGCCAGGCGCCAGTCCAGCTGGGCAGCTCGGGGCACAGACAAGCTCATTGAGACCCTCATCCCCTCAATGGCCTCCCCTGTCCTCCATCGCATGCCATGACTGGGATCTGGGGCCATGGGTGGTTAAAGGCCAGACAGGCAAGGATGGCCCCGGCGAGGTGGGGTGGCAGAGGGGCAGGCTCATCAGGACCCCCAATGCTCAGAGGCATGCTCAGTGCACTGCAGGGGCCTGGGGGTCACCTGCACACTCAATCCAACTCCGTGTAGGCTGCAGTCACCGGGTGAACCAAGGGGCCCCGTGGACTCGGTTTCAAGTCAGGCCCCTGCCTCCCAGCGGCCCCAGGTATCCCTGGGCAGAAACCCGGAAACCTCTGCATGTGAGGGGCCACAGGACTGTCCACACCACCAGCCCCTCCTACGAGGCTGCCAAGAGTGCCCAGGATCCCAGGGCTGGAGCACAGCTCCACTCCAAACACAGCCCCCAGAGCGCCCGCCTCCTGTCACCTGGCCTGCCCCGTGGCGGTCTCCACGTGAGCTCCAGCCAGGCCCATCTTGGGGCTTTTCACATGCCCACCCCTTGGAGACCCTCACCCCGTCTCCTTGGTTTAACTCTGAGATCAAACACTGCCGCCCCAGGAGCCGTCCGGATGCCGGGACTGCACCTTCCCAGGGCCCTCCCCATGGTCACAGCAGTTTGCTTATGGAAACACAGTGGCGAAGGAGAAGCCAGGGACAGCCTGGCTCTGTGGCTGCCCCCACTTCTTCCCCACCACGTGGGGCAGCAGCAGGCACAGAGGATCTGCGGTGGTCGCCACCCTCTGCATCCCCGCTGCCCAGCTCCTCAGGCCTGAGCCCTCCATGCTCTTCCCACCACACGGTAGGCACAGGGATGAGTTCAGACCTCCCGGCCTCCGCCCTCAGGCCCCTCTCCCCACAGGCCTCTGGGGCATCTATAGAGGGCAGGGACCCCATGCCCCACAAGCTACAGCCCCTCCCACAACACCAAATGCAGCCAGGAAGTTGGGCAGGACCAGGACCAGCCTTCTCCCAATCACCCAGCAGGCAAGCTGGGCCCCTGGCACCATCCCAACACCCAGACACACCCCTGCCAGGTACCCCAGGCCTCCCTGCACAGCCCTAGGGGCCACCCACCCCCAAAAACAACCACCCTGTTCACTGGCTACCAGGAGTCTGTGACCCCTTTATAGACCAAGGCTCAGAGAGACTGAGACACCTGCCTCAGGCCACACCACCAGGGTCGCAGAGCTGGGGTTCCAACTCAGACCTGGGTGACTCCAGGGCCCAGAGACGCACCCTTGCCACTGCCCTGCTGGCCCCATCTTGGGGAGCCTCTGGGCTGATGGGGTGGCCCCAGTCCCACCCTCAGGAGAAAAAGATGGAGAGCCAGGCGTGGAAGATAAAGCTTGGAGCCAGGTCGCCTGACACTTCTTCCTGGTGAAGGCAAATTTGCGGGGGTCGGGGAGAGGGGGCCCTAGGGACGAGAGCAGGAGGGGCCTTTCAGCCTTGCTCAGGGCAGCCTCCACAGGCTAGGTCAAGCGGCTGGAGGATGAGGGCTTTGTGGAGGCCGCGTTGGCGGCAGGGGTGAGGGTTTTGAGGGCAGAGCCGGGCTACAGCCGTGAACCGAAGCTATGAGCTGGGGAGGGAAGATGGGGACAGGACATTTAGGAAGAGCTCCCTGAGGGCACCAGGCAAGGGCCAGCAGGCGGCACGCTCCGCCAGAAACAGAGGCCAAAGCTCAGGCAACACCCATCACATGGGGTCAGAGGCCAGCGCAGGAGGGACGCCAGCACGACCATCCCAGGTCCAATGCAGCGCGTTGAGCTGAGCGACCTGGCGCCAGGCCAGGCGGGACTACACATTGCCATCAGCCCCGGGCACCGGGCTGGGCCACCCACCCCTCCCCAGCCCTACAGCTGAGGCCTGGGATGCTGCTGGGGTCGGGGACAGGTGGGCTGGGGAGTCTCCACGGAGCACAGTGCAGCCCTGAGGAGGGCCTCGGGCCACCCCAGCCCACGGGTCCTGCCTAGAAGACTCCATCCTGGAGAGGCAGCTGTGGCCAGGGCACGCCCGTGAACGAAACGGAGACACTGTGACACTGGAAGGAAAAGTGACCCTGAGCGCCGGAAGAAGCAACAGTGACGACGCAGCCCAAGGACTCTGTTCACAGGCGGGAAACTGAGGCCCTGCAGGACAAGGACACACCGTGGTGGGGGTGGCAGCCTCCAGAGCCTGCCCTGAGAAAGTCTCACCAAGCACAGTGTTCACCCCAGCAGGAAGGGAGCAGCGTGGGTGCAGAGCTCAGAGGCTGACGAGGGCTGCCCATTCCTGGGCCAGGACTTCAGAGGCCACAGACCACCCAGCCTGGCTGCCACCAGGAACCAGGGACAGCCCAGCTGACAGCCACTCCCCCCAACAGCACAAGCTCCGCTTCCATGGACCAGATGAACAGGCTGAAGCAGACACGACCAAGGCACGGTCAGTCTACTTTTACTCTTACTTATTTTACTCATAGCCCACACTGTCTTGCACAAAGATTGTGCGGTGGCTCGCAGGAACTACAAAATATAAGCTAAAAACAAAACCATGCAACTACAGTCAGTCATAATTGGAACAAAAAGAATGACCCGTTCCCATTAGAGACAGAAGAAAAGTCCCACGCGGCCCAGAGCTGAGCAGCACATTTGCTGTGAGCTTCCTAGCAGGCAAAGGAAGAGAAGAACTAGATTTTCTTTGTTACTTAAGGGAAAAACCAGCTCTTCTGATTCCCAAATAAGAGATCCTTCCAGGGTACTTAAGGGAGCTTTGGGAAGGCCCCAGTCCCATTCCCTTAGCCCACTCCAAACCCTCACAAGCCCCTCCAGCAGGACTCTGAGCAGCTGAAGGTTTGGGGGTAGCCTGCAGTCCCCCTCCTTCCCTGTCCTCTACCTGGCAGCAGAGAAGCAGTGAGGCCAGCGGCCACAGTCCCATCCCCACCCAGCCCACATGTGACCACGGCCAGACTCCCCCAGAGCACGTCCCTGCCCCGACATAAAGCTTGTACCCCAGAAGCCACTAGGGCTCCATCTCTGCTTCTGGCTGGTGTTCAGAGGACAATGGTTCACAGCCCTCAAGCTCAAGTCCTCCCCCAAATGCCCATCCTCAACCCCTGGGACCCCAAAGAAGCAAGAGAGACAAGACAAGCACAAGGACGTGCCCTCCACCCATCACATGCTGAACCACAGGGAATCCCGGAGGCAGCACCGCCCGTCCAGGGAAGAGAAAGCCCAGGTCCCACAGAGGCTGCACAGCGAGGCTGGGCCTGCCCAGGCTTCCTCCCTCCCGGCCCTTCCCCGGGCTCCCTCCCCAACAGTAACTGGGAGCTCCGAGCTCCACGGCCTCCCGAGCAGAGCCCTTCCTGGTAGAGTTAGCCAGTGCCCCGCCTGCCAGCCAGGGAGCCGTGCCCCCTCACACCTCCCCAGGCTGCCACCAAAGCCTGTGACACCTGGGCTCAGCTGGGAATGCTGCTGATGCCAGGCACCCCACCCTGCGGATCCCCGAGGCGGGTGCCACTGCCAAGCACAAAGGTGGCCCCGGCAGCAGTGGAAGCCGGGCCAGGCTCCAAGCAGCGAGGGAAGGCGGCAGCCCCAAGTCTGGGGGCCCAGGGGCTCTGACCACAAGTGGCAAGCATCCGTCATGGGACCACTCGGGCGCAGCTCCTACCCTCCCAGGACCATTGCCTATTTGGGGGCAACAGACCTGGGACCCCCAAATCACAGGCCTGGGGGCTGTGGAGACAGAGATGCCCCCATCCATCCAGGGGGCTAAGAGGGCTTCCTTGGAGAAGTGACAGAGGAGGAACGAAAAGCTGGCAGGAGTCACCTCCAGTCAAATCAGAGAGGCAACAGGAGAAGCAAACAGAAGCCCATGAGCAGCGTCCAAGGAGAAACAGGACTCGCCAAGCCACGCAGAGCAGTAGGAGGGCTCCCAGCCTCAGACCATGACAGCTGATTCCCTGTACACAGGGGCCACCCCGGAGCTTCGCCGGGAGGAGAGTCCAGAGCCACAGCCTCAATGGGCAGCTTCCCTCACTGTTCAGCTGCGTGGCACCAGCAGGCGGCACCAACAGTGGTTCTGGGGCTCTTGGGGGCATAAGGACGAGGCCCCTGCCTGGATAAGCAAGAGATGCACGGGAGCTAAATGAGAATTGATCATTTTCCCCATCGGGGGCGATAATCAATTCAGCACCGGTATTGACGCTTCAAATGTCACGGGGTCTCAGGAGGAGTCAACACCTCACATGACGTGTCTGTCAGCAGCTGGAATGGATCCCCAAGCAGGGACCCTCTCCTTGAAGCAGGGAACCATCCTTTGTGGCGGAGGAGGATGGTCATCCTCCATGGGAACTGTCATTTTGAGGGGCGGATAGCCAGAATCCAGCCCCAGCAGTCCCGGGGGTGACCACCAGCAAGTGGGGTGTGGGAGGAAAAGCCTGGTCATTCAGTCATTCAACAAACACCTCCAGGTGACCCGGACCCCATGCCTGACCTGGCAGAGCTCCTGCTTGTGGGGGAAACCAGGACTGGGGTCAGGGAGAGGGAAGAGGTCTGCCACAGCAGTTTGCGGTGGTGGGTGAGCATGGGGAAGCGAGGGGGGCCTCAGATGTGGAGAAAGAGGGAGGCCCCAGCTTTGCCTGCTGAATGGGAGGCACCAGGCTGCAACCTCCCACAGGGACATCTCAGAGTTGGGGGCACCTGAGAAGGGGCCCCGGAGGCCAGAGCAGGGACACTGAGGGGCCTCCAGCCCAGGGAGGCCAGGGGGTCTGGGGATGAGGACAGCATCTATGGCAGGGCAGACAGAGCAGCCCATTAGAGAAAGGTCCCTGGAGGCCACAGGAGGCCAGGCCACAGGGGGCCGCTCCAGGCCATGGGGGTCCTGAAGTAGTCAGCCCGGAGACAAGGCCTGAGGACCCTGGTGAGAGCAGAGGGCACAGTGTGGGGACACAGTGAGGAGCAGGAGCCACGGCCAGAGTCCCATCATGGGGCTTCCCCTCCACACCCAGGGCCAAGCACCCTTCTCAGATCAGGAAAGACAATCCCCTGGGGCTCCAACAGGGGCAGGAAGACAATGTCCCCCTCCCCTACGGCCCCAGACGGGGCACCAGAGCTCAGAAAGGTGGGGAGGGCACAGTCTTATCCATGCCACAGGGATGAGGTCCCCAGATAGGGGACCATGGTCACCCTCACTGCCCAGACAAGGGAACTGAGACAGGCTCAGGCAGACGAGAGCACACAGCAGCAAGGGAGAGGTAGGCCGGGAACCTGGGCTCCAACAGCCCCAGGGACTCGGAGTCCCTAACTCAGCAAACAGCAGCAGCAGCTGCCAAGGTGAGAGTGCATCCCTTCCGGGCACTGGTCTACGTACCTATGCAATGGGCACAAAGACGGTCCCATGTCGCAAAGCAGGAAACAGTGGCCAAGAACTCTCGGGAACCTGCTCAAGGGAGCTGCCTCCTGGCAGGAGGGTGGGCAAGGGCCCAGCAGGGGATGAGCATAGGCAGGACCATGCGGGCATCGCGGGGTTGCTAAAGAGCAACACATTCAAGGAGACCCTGGCAGGCTGGGCCTCGACCCTCTACGCCTCCCTCTACAACAGAGACAGGCAGGGAGACCCTGGCAGGCTGGCCCCCGACCCTCTACGCCTCCCTGTACAACGGAGACAGGCAAGGAGACCCTGGCAGGCTGGGCCTCGACCCTCTACGCCTCCCTCTACAACGGAGACAGGCAGGGAGACCCTGGCAGGCTGGTCCCCGACCCTCTAAGCCTCCCTCTACAACGGAGACAGGCAGGAAGCCCAGAGGCGAGGGCCTCTAATAGCCAGGCCGGGTCCCAGCAAGTCTCTCCACTTCTCTGGGCTTCTGAAGATCCAAGCATGAGACAGATGGATGATAGTGAAGTTCCCTGTAAACAGCTATCCTCAAGGAAGCTCATCTCTCCCCTGAAAAATACGAAACGGGCCCCTGGGGAAATCCTAGAACACCAACCCTAAATACCCCTTGCCACGTTGGCCTTACAGAGCAGAGGCCAGGGCCCACTGGACAGTGCACCAGACTCCGGGGAGCACACTGGGGTCTCCCTGGCCACCCCAGAGATTTCCCTCCCAACCCAAACACAGAAGCAGCCATGTCCACACATCCGGGCCCAGCGGGCCAGGCCAGGGCTGCAGGCTGCAATTTTGCTGGGACTCTGGGGACAGCCCAGGCCCGCACAGGGGACAGGACAATGACACCCGTAAGAGGCCCCAGGATGGCAGGTGCAGCCCCCCATGCCCTGTGGAGAGACAGTGGAGGATGGGGTCTTCTCTCCCGGGGGCACAGCACCCTGCAGGTGGGACAGCACTTCACAACAGGCCCCAGGTGACAGAGGAGACCACAAAGCAGAAGAAGGCGGCCCAGAGCAGAACAAAGCCCTGGCTGAGACCAGCCCGGGACCCCGGTGTGCTGAGTGCCAGCGCCAGCCAGGGAAGGGGGAGCCCCCAGCTGGCACTCAAGAGGAGTTTCCAGTGTCAAAGGCCAAGCTCAGGGGAGGCTGGAGATGGGTGGTCTGGGGCTCCCCTGAAGACCTGTCTGCCAGAAGAGACCAAGACACCCCCCTAGATGAGGAACCTAGAATCCACCAGGGACTAGTATCACCTGCAGCCCTCTCCACTAGGACCCCTGGCCTGCCCGTGACCAGGAGCCCCCTCCCCTCCACGAGTCCATGCCAGGACCATGGCCCCAGGGCCAGGCAGCATCAGCAGTCCAAGCCCACTCCAAGAATGAGGAGACCAGCTCAGTCCTAATGCCCCTCCTGTCTCTGGCGTGTTTCCCCTAATGGGGCAGCAAGATGGGCCTTTAGCTCTGGCTGGCCCTCTCCAGGGGGCCCTCAAGGGTCTCCTGCTACCTTTTAAACTAGATACAGGCCACTGGGGCACAGAGTATGGCCAAGGCTGCAGCCTGTCCAGAGCAGAGGACAGGGCGGGTCCAGCCCCACCCCAGGACAGGCCCACAGGCGCCTGGCCTGAGCCAGAGAGAGGCTGCAACAATCCTATCCCTCGCCAAGACTCCAGAGAGCCCGGAGACGGTGCCCAGGACAGAAACCAGACTGGTACCCTGCCCCACCCTGCCCTGCCCCAGACAGGGCAGTCAGGGTCTCAGCTCACTCCAACCCCCACAGCCCTTAGAGAACTATATTTAGATTCAATGGGGATTATGCGGACTTCCCAGGAACTCTTTCATAAAGGCTGAAGGCCCGGCAGCGGGCTTCCTCTGGAGACCCCCACCCGCCCCCAGCCTTTGCAAACTTCCAGCATGCATTGTTCCTGGAACAATGGTCCCTGCTCCCTCCAAAGCCGGCAGGCCCACTGGCTGGAAATTCAGGAGAACCCCTCCCCTGCAAGCACCTGCCCCTGGGGCTGGAGCCTGGGGAACCCAGAGGGCCCAGACTCAATTCCCCATGGGCGGCCACTGCCTCAGTCTGTCCCAGGAGGTATGGGACAACAGTTCTTATCCTTGAGGCTGGGAGAGGAGTAGGCAAGGACCCCCCAGCTGCTGTGGCCCACCCTTTCACCTGCCAGGCCCCCCGGCCCCAGGTATGTAATTTCCAAACACCTGGCTGGGGGCCCAGGTGCCCCAAGGGCCACAATGCACCAAATAACCTCTCCCTGCTGGCAGGGCTGGAGCTGTCCCGCCCTGGGTGGAGTCCCTGCCATCCGCTCTCTCCCCTCCTCCTCCCACACAAACCTGCGTTCCAGCTGTGGGACATCTGGGCTGGGGGAGGAACGCCAGCCCAGGCCCCTCCCATCCGAGGCAGCAGGGCCCCTCGGGCTGAGCTCCCTAGCTCACACATGGTGTTACAGACCAGGAAACTGAGGCCCGCAGAAGGGAAGTCCTGGCTGATAACTCTTTGTGGAAACAGCAGCAGGGAAGGAGTGGAACCCTGCTTCCCTCCAAGCCCCAAGTTCTACCCAAGTTCGGCGTGGCCCTGCTCGGAGGGGTCGGCCTAAGGAAGTGTCACTTACCCGGAGGGTGGTCCCGGGCCCGCTGACCAGCTTCCACGCCTGTCGCTTGAGCTCCACGAGCTTCGTGTGGCAGTGGCGGCACCAGCCGCCTCCGCCGGCCGAGTGGCCCTGCTCTGGGCCGGCCCCGGCGCCTTCGGGCGCAGGGCGGCTGCCGCATGGGTCCTGGTCGGGCCCGGCGGGTAGCCTCTTTCGGGGGGACACCTCCAGCAGCGGCGGCGGCTCGCGGGCCGGGCCGCCCTCGGCCACCTGCAGGGTGTGGGGGCGGAAGCGGACAGTGAGCCTGGGACGTCCGTCGGAACCAGACCCCTGCCCCAGTGTGACGCTCTTGCCAAAGTTAGGAGCCCTGGGCACGACCCTGGCGCTCACCCACTCCCTCCATCCCCGGAGGTCCCGCCTGCGGGTCCGCTACCCTCAGCAGGAGGCCCGGCCCCCAGGGATCCAGCGCACACCGCGAGTATCTTCGCCGTCCCGGGCCCCCGCCGCCCGCCTCCCTCTCCAGGCCGGGCCGCGCGTACCGCGGGCTGCGCAGCGCACAGAGGGACGCCGCGGCCGACCATGGCCGGGGCGCGGGAAGAGCCCGGCGGGCGCTCCCGGCCACGCTGGCTCTCCGGGGGCGCCGCGGCTACGTGATCCGGCCCCGAGGCGCCCCCATGGCCCGGCCCAGCCGCTCGGAAGTTCGCAGAGCCTGCGAGTGTCGCGGGGAGCGCGGTGGCTTCGGTGGGCGCGCTCGGGAGGCGAGGGCGGGGCCGGGGAAGGGCGGGGCTCGGGCTCCCGGGGCGGGCGGCGAGGGGCGGGAGCCCAGAGAGTGCCCCGCCCTTGCCCAGTGCTAGGCGGCGCGTGGAGGGGTAGGGTCCCCGCTTCCCCACGCGGCCACGCGCACTCCAAGGACCCCAACCTGTTAGGTGAGTCCCTGTCCCGGGGAGGGGCGCTGGGGGCGGCGGCGAGGATCTAGTTGCGCGCGCGCATGCGCCTCCCGCCCCTCTCCCGGGACACCAGGGCTGCGCGTCTCCCAGGAGGCGCCGACGCCCCTCCCTCTACAGGCGGGAAAACTGAGGCTGCGGAGGGGACGCTCTTGCCCAAGGCCCACGGCGAGGTGGGCCGAGGAAGGGGCGGGACCCCGGCCCCGAGACTCCCAGGCGCCTTTCCAGCAAGCCCAGCGTACTCTGCGTGTCGCGGGCCACTTTGGGTCTAACTGTCGCGCGTGGGTTAGTGTCGCCGCGGTGTGCGCCTCGAGCCGGGCAGCGACCGCGCCGGCGTATCTGTGCCTCGGCGTGTCTGCGAACGGCACGTGTCTTTACAGCCGCGCGTGTGCCCGCAAGTGGGTGTGCGCGCCGTGCCGCCCGGGAAGCGGGAGGTCCTGCGGGCGTGCGCCGGACCTGTTGTCAGCAGGCCTGGCAGATGGGAACTCAGCTCCGGAATTAATTGCTTGTTTGTCTCCGGCTGGGAGGCCGCCCCCCCGCCCTTCCCTGGCGACCAGTTGCTCTGTGCCTAGCCGGGCCCCAAATGTCGCCGGCATCCGCGGCCGCAGGCAGCTCCGGGCCAGGCTCCGGGTCAGCCCCAAAGCCCGGGTCAAGCCAGGCAGGCGCGGCGGGCGGGCTCCCCGTGACGCGAGTGCCCCCTGCCGGCCGCTGCGCACACGGCTCCGAGACTGGGGAGACAGCGCCGCGCGTCCCAGGCCTGAGGCGCACTCGGAAACTCCGAAGGTGGTGATCCCGGCGGAGACCAGGACACGCGGCTGCCGGCGCATACGGTGAGGCCTTCGCAGAGACTCAGTACGTCAAAGTGACCCTTTCCGTTTTGCCCACCCCCTTTTACTTGGATAAGCCTCCCCGCCCACGCACGCACTCCCCAGAAAGTGGGGTGGGTGATCCCCTCCCGGCTTTCCGGGTCGTTGATGACCTTAGGGGTTCGAAAACGCAAGGGGGTATGGAATAAAGTGGCAGGGGCTCTCCACTCTTTCTGAGATCCGTAAGCCTGCAGTCGCTTTCCACCCAGCCTGGGGGCCCGGAAGCGCTTCCCCTACCCATCTCATCGCAGCCTGGAGAATGAAAACGGGCGTCAGCCCACATCTGGATCTGGGTACCCAGGACAACACCCAAACCCCACCGCGCACTGCCGGCAGACAGCACCGCCTCCCGCCGCTCCACTGCTCCGGGACACACACTCTCTATATCCCGTCCCCCCACCCACACACGCAACACAGAAGCACGCAGCGGTCGGGAGCACCGGTCCTGCGCCCCTGGCCTGCCACACCCGCAACTTCAGCCCTTCTACCGCCGCGGCGCTTCGGGAAGCACAAGCTCACATCCCATATCCGCAGAACACGGGGTGCACAAGGCTGGAGTCACCTCGGGGGCTCACGATCAGTCAGGGGCCCCGACCCCCTACTTCGCCCATCCTAGCAAGGCGCAAGGTGAGCCCGAGAGTCCCTGCGCTGCGCTCTCCGCCCTAGCCACAGCCTCCGGGTGGGTCCGGTTGGGACACAGCCTTGAAGGCAGAGGGAGACTTGGACAACGCTAATGGGGGAAAGTGCGGCAGCGAGTCCCAGCCCGGGCTGCGGGACGCGGCTCCGGACCTGCCGTCTCCTTCCCGGCGCAGCACCCCCGGCCGCGCGAGCCGCGCGGCAAAGTAACGGGACGGCACCTACGCCGCCCGCCCCCCTCCCGACAGCCCTCACCTTGCCTCGTCGCCGCAGGAGGTGGCTGGTGAAGCCCAGGATGATCTCCGAGTCCAGGCAGAGCGCCCCCATCTCCAGCAGGCTGGGAGCCTTGCGGGGCGCGCCGCGGGGCGGCTCCGGCGGCTGGGGCAGCGCCATGGAAGAGCGAAGCGCGGGGAGCGGCCCCTAGTGCCTCCCGCCACCGCCGCCCCGCCCGCGCGTTCACTGGCCGCGCGCCCGCCGCCGCCGCGCCCCGCACCGCGCAGGGCCGCCCGTCAAGCCCCCGGTCCTCCGCGCCCCGCGCCCCCGAGCCCTGCGCTCGCTCCGCGCCGCGCGCCCCCGCGCTCCGGCCCCGCCCGCCTGCGCCGACAGCGCCCCTTCCGCCCCGGCGGCGAGCCAGACACCAGCCACGCGGACTGGAGGTGTGGGGCGACGGCCCCGCGCGCCACTGGGCGGAGGTTGGAAGCCAGAATCGGGTCGCGGTCCGCGCCCACCTGCCTCGCTAGCCCCCAGACGTCGGTGTCTACTGCCGGGTATCCGGCAGGGAGAGGGCAGCGCGGCTGCTGTAAAACCCTTCCGACTGGGGCATAATCGCAGCCCCTTCCCCCTCCAATCTGTCCTGAGGACACGGCGCGTTGGGGTCCTGGCCCATGGAAACGCTCAGAGCCCAGTGACCTGTGCACTCCACCCCGCCCACGCTCCAGAGCCCCCATTCAACCTTGGCCTATGGACCTCCAAGGCCCACCCCAACCGGACCACGGAGCGTGCGCAGCGGGACCCGCAGTCTGCGCCTCCACTCCAGGATCCCGATTCTGCCGCCACCCGTGGCCTTCCCTGCCCCGACCCCGACTCCCTGAGGGCTGGAAGATTCGGGCGGCTGCCGGGCACGACGACTTTACTTTCAGGGTCCGAAGCTAGGGGCGGGGGTGGGCGCTCTGCCTGGGTGCAAACTCAAGCCCGGGTCCCGCGCTCCTCCTGTGGGCTGCCCCAGCCTCGCGCGCAAGTGGGTGAGATGCCTGGCTTGAGGGAGGAAGGGAGAGGATCAAGCAGGCAGAGAGGTTCGCCTAAATGCGCTAGGCCCACGCGGAAGGTCTTTGGGAGTTAAGGAAGTGTCAGGGACCCTGCCCAGGGGACATTAGGCGCCTTGAGCAGGACCTGGAAGGTGGACAGGCGAGGGAACGAGAACGTTTTCAGCGGCGCCAGCGCGCACCTATGGCCTGGCTGGGGTGCTAAGGCTGGGCTAGACTTTCTGTGCTCTCTGCCTCCTGCACTCCTCTACTCTCCCCTGGGAAGGACCATGGCCACGCCCCACAACCCCACTGCTCCGGCGCCGCAAGACCGTCCTGCTCCCCCGGTCCTTCCCCTGACTCCCCCCAGTGGAGGCTGAAGGACGTTGTCTCAACCTGACTCCAACCCAGAGCCCAGCACTGCCATTTGTCTCCAACAGAATCACCATAAACGCTGGATTTGCTGACCACATGGCCGATCGTGACCACCTGCTCTGTACTCACCCAGGCTTCTGGTCAGGAGAGAGGCGGGGAAGAGCTGCCCCCTCCCTGCGTCCACCATCACTCCTGGCCTGGGATCAGGGCAAGTTATAAAGGGGGCTAGAGTCCCCCCTTTCTCTCTGTCCCTCTCCAGGAGGACACTCTGGGGACCACCCACCCTCCTCCCTCCCCCACAGGAAGGGGACTGGGGAAGACTGTCCTCTTCCCCCATCCTGTCTCATCCAAGACCCTGAGCCTGGGGCGGGGAGGGGGGGGCTCCGTTCAGCGGACCAAGGGCTTCTGGGAGGCCACCCGCCATGTCAGTGGATTGATTAAAGTCATTGTGGGGATTTTTTTTAACATTTAATTTACCAGGCACGCGGCGGCTGGTCAGAGCTGTCCCCAGGGAAATCTAGACCAAGGGAGCAAAACAGAAAAAAACCTCCTACCATTCAGCAGGGCCCCTCTGATGGGATTAATTGCCGGAACTCGGCTTCCATTCAGACCACACGCAGCAATGTTTCAGGGAGGGAGGAGGACATGGGGCTTGAGTGCTCAGATTCCTTCCCTGGGTGCTTGGAGCCCAGGGCCCTCCATACCGCCATCTCTCCCCAGCCTGCTGGTGCCGGTCAAGAGCCCCGCCCCCCACCTCTCCGCACCTTCGTGTCTTCATGTGTGATGAGGTGGACGGTACCCGGAGGCAGACCAGTCCCTCCAGAGCCCACCCCACCCCCATCCACGTCCCTTCAGTGTGCAGGGCGAGAGCTGGGAGGCACCCCAGACACGCTCCCACGGAAACTGAACACTTGCCAGAGGTGTCTTTAGTAGTGGAAACCGGCTGGGTAGGAATGGCCAATCGTCTCTTCATCCTTGGCGACAGTGGATGGACGGCAGGTGGACCCGGGACAGGGACGGGCACGCAGTGTGCGGCACAGCCCCGTTGGCCTTTGCAGAGGTTTATGCTTATGAAGGCGGGGACCTTTCCTGGGACAGACACAAGCAACAGGTAACGATTGTTGCCTCTGGAGAGAGAGTAGGCGTGGGGTTCGGGAGAGGTTTCACTTCCATTTTACACCCCTCTGCACGGTTTTGACTTTTGTGGGGTTTTTAACCATCCTGTTTAGCATTTAATAAAGAGATAAGGAAGGGTTACAGGGCCTAAACTGTCCACAATAAAATTATACAAGGCCCATGGCCCTAGGATCACACCTGGCATCAGACAGACCCTCATCCTCTCCAAGAGTTGAGGGGGATGGAAAAAACCCTTCTCCTCAAGGAGGCCTCGGGACACTCCCCACACTTTCCCAGGATTGACCAGCTCCCTGGGCTCCCTGCTCACCTATCCCTCCTGGAGGCCAGGACCATGTCTGGGGTGCAGGAGAGAGGGTGCCTCAGGAAGGCAGCCACAAGGGAGGCCGACCCCGGCTCAGGGCAGGGCCTCCTAGTAAAGCGAGGCCCCTCGTCCTCAGCACCAAGGGCAGGCTTCAGGCGGTCACTGCACCAGTTCTTCAGAGGGTGTCTGAGTGCTTGGGGGAGGGTGGCCGGCCATGGGGTTTAGCCGACACCCACCTGTTCTCCGGACCAGGCTCTGTCTTATGCACTTGGTAACATCCACTCAATTAATTTGCCCAACAGTGCTAGGCACGGGTATTGTATGATCGCCGTTTTACAGATGAGGAAATGAGGCCCAGAGTGGGGAGGTCAGTCTCCAGGTTTCGCCCCAGGAGTCTGTGCTCCTAAGCCCTGTGTTTACAGCCTCCTTCCCTCTTCCCCCAGGGCCCAGCTGCAGAGCAAGGGACCCCAGCCCTGGCCTCGGAGCCAGGATGGAGCACGAACAAGGGTGGTCAGCTCTGAACTGAGCTCTGGGAGCCCAGCCAGGATCCCACGGATCCTGGCTAAGGGTTTGCTGAGTAGGGAGAGACTGGGGATGCTCGCTGGTCAACAGCTGTCGGCTCCGCAGACCTCACCCTGCGCCAGAGGAGCCCCAGGTCCAGCACAGAGGGACAGCCTAGGACGTGGCTTCAGCACCTTGGCCAGCACCAGGAGGGGGCTTCTGCAGGCTAGGGGAAGGGGGATGGGGGAGTGTCCTGGGGTGTCAAGCTCTCCATCACTCATTTGCTCATTCACTCTTTCTTTTTTTTTCTTTTTTTTTTTTTTTTTTTTTTTTTTGGAGTCTTGCTCTGTCTCCCAGGCTGGAGTGCAGTGGCACAATCTCAGCTCACTGCAACCTCCGCCTCCCGGGTTCACGCCATTCTCCTGCCTCAGCCTCCTGAGTAGCTGGGATTACAGGCACCCGCCACCATGCCCGGCTAATTTTTTGTATTTTTTGTAGACATGGGGTTTCACCGTGTCAGCCAGGATAGTCTCAATCTCCTGACCTCGTGATCCGCCCACCTTGGCCTCCCAAAGTGCTGGGATTACAGGCATGAGCCACCGCGCCCGGCCTCGCTCATTCACTCTTTCAATTCAGTCATCCTGGAGTCGTCCTTGACTCCTGCTTGCTCACCGCCCCCACGGCCCATCCATCAGGATCTCCTGTCCCCACCACCCTAATGGAATGTCAGCCCCTGGAGGGGGTTCTGCAATGCCATGCCCGCTTCACCACAGCCGCCGGGTGAGCCTTTAAGAAGGCGGTGGGCTCCTTCCACTTCTCGGCCCTGGCTGACCCGTCTCCTCCCGCTCTGCACCCCCTACGCATTCTGCTCCAGCCCCAAGGGCCTCCTCGCTGTTCCCAAACATGCAGTCACCCCCATTTGAGCGTTTGCTCCACTGTTCCCACTGCCGGGGGGCTCTTCCCCCAGACATCCACATGCCTTTCTCCAGGTCTTTTCTTTTTTGACATAGGGTCTTGCTCTTTCGCCCAGGCTGGAGTGCACTGGCGCAATCACAGCTCACTGCAGCCTCGACCTCCCAGACTCAACCGATCCTCCCACCTCAGCCTCCTGAGTAGCTGGGACCACAGGCATGCACCTCCACACTGAGATAACTTATTGATTTTTTTGTAGAGACCAGGTTTCACTATGTTGCCCAGGCTGGTCTTGAACTCCTGGGCTCAAGCAGTCCTCCTGCCTCAGCTTCCCAAAGTGCTGGGGCTATAGGCGTGAGCCACCAGGCCTTTTCTAAGCCAAGTGTTCCCTGCCCACCTTACCTAAAATGTCAGGCCCTTCCTGCATCCTGCAGCTTTGCCCATGTTTCCTCTCCCTCCTTAGCACTTACCAGGAGCTGACTTAGATGTTTCTTACTTGTCTAGCTTATTGTCCTTCATCCCCTTTAGAATATCAGCTCCATGAGGGCAGGAAATGTTTGGTTGAGCACCTGGCACAGCATTGAAGCTCATTCACATTTGTGGAAGAAATAAAGGAATGCATGAACCCCAGGCTTGTTCTCTGTGCCACCAGGTCCTGCCGCATTCCCCCTGCAGAGGGGCTCCTGTCCTTCCTATCCCAGCCTTTCCCGGCCCTGCCATGCCCCCACCCTATATTCTGTTCTGGCCACCTCACTGGCCCCACCCTGGCTCCTCCCACCCCCCACCACACTGCACCTCGAGGCTGCAGTGCCAGACCCCACCCTCAGGATGCCTTGCCCGGGTTCCCACAGCCCAGCCCTAGGTCAGCCAGGTTGACCTCATGGGACCTGCAAGCCAGTGTGCGGCTCCCAGCTGCCCCAGCCTGAGAACTCTTCCTGGGCCCAGGTGGAAGCATTCCTGACCTACCTGCATCTTCTCTGTTTCCTGGGAGGACGTATGTAGCACCAGCTGGCCTCCAAACCTTCCAGCCAGTGCCCCCCCCACCAGGGTGGAGAGCCCTGGCCCCCAGTCCAGCCTGCAAGGCCCGCAGCCTGGATCTGCTCCCGCCGTGCTTGGCTCCCCTCTCCCCTCCAACACACGATCTGGCTGCCTGAACCTCCCTCCATGCCCACAATACCCAAGCCCTGGCAGGACTCCAGAGTCTCTACCTCCCTCAGCCACATCTCGAATGGGGACACTGTCACTTGTGGCCAGCAGATGGCACACTTTGGCCACAGTTTGTGGCCAGAGGACGATTAAAGCACTCTCTTGGTCCAGTTCCCCTTTTATGCAGATAGGAAAACTGAGGCCCAGAGACAGTGAAGGGTGCACCAGGGCATGGAGCCCAGGGCTCACCTTCAAGGCCCATGAGGCCAGCCCTGTGGCCTCACCAGTGCCCCCACTCCACCTAACAGGCCGTGGCGCATCTAACCACATACCCCTGACTTCCTCTCCCCTCCTGTTCCTGCCTCTTCTCCCTCTACTCCTTGTAGGCTGGGCTCAGCCTCCAGCTTGAGGATAGGCAGTGACTGGGGAAGAAGAACACCTGGGTCAGGAGTCTTACCGAGTCCCCAGGCACTTTGGCTGAAGGTGCAATCTGCAAAACTTTGAGAAACCCCTTAGCACAGGTACATTGCCTAGACAGCCCCGCCACCATGCCAGAAGTGGCCCCGCTGCTTCCTGAAGAGCCTGGGGGTGAACCTCATACAAAACCCCCAGCCTCCCTCAGCTCCGGATCCCCAGGGACCAGGGCTGGGCATGAAGGCAGCCTCATGAGTAGAGGCTGTGTGTGTGTGTGTGTGTGTGTGTGTGTGTGAATATGGCTTACACGAGAGTGTAGAGCATTGATGCACCACACAGAGTGAGGTGCTGAATCAGTGAAGATGGGAATGCTGAGAGTGCCACTCCCTCAGACCCTGGGGTCCAGGCAACACCATTAACCACACCAAAGACACCACACACTTCAGGAGCTGCCACCCAGGGCCAAACAGGATACGGCATCTCCACAACTAGTCCTGAGCATGGCCGTGGAATTTCCTCAGAGAAAGAAAATATTGACTTCCATGAACTTAAGTGCAGATGCAATTCAGAGGACAATTTAAAAAGCACTTGGAAAATAAAAATATAATAACAAATAAAATTCAAGAAAGAGGGTGAAAGATAAAATTAAGGAAACCTCCCAGAAAGTAAAGAAAAAAAGAGTTGGAAAATAAGATGGGAGCATTTTTTGAATTACAGAATTAGGAAATTCAGCATCTGAATCACAGGAGTTCCTGAGAAGGATAGAAAAAATATGAGTGAAGGAATAATGCGAAAACATTTGCCCAGAACTAAGAGCTAGAAATCTTCAATGGCCAGCACAAGAAAGGGGGGAAGAAAAGGCCAACATCTTGAAATTTCAAAATAACACCAGGAAAAAACAGAAGATACTAAAAGCTTCTGGGGGTGAGAGGAGGAGAATGGATCAGGAAGCCAACTGACATCTGACTTCTCAATGGAAACAATGAAAACTAGAAGATGATGGATTTCAGTGTCCAAAACTGAGGGAAAATGATTCCCTGTCTAGAATTCTATACCCAGCTAAACTATTAATATCAGCTTAGCATAAAAGTAAAGACAAAAAGTTTGCCTTTAATTTTTCTCTTTCTTTAAGTTCTTGGATAATGGGCTCCCCCACAGCAAGAAACTAAACCAAGGAAAAAGAGGATGTGGAATCAAGGAGAAGGGAGCTAACCCAAGAAAGTGGTGAATGGAGATCAAGGATGTCCACTGAACCGCAGTCCCAACGGGTCCATATTGGAGCAAGCATTAAGCACTCTCTACAGGTAGAGAGAAGGAAAAGAAGGAAGGAATTAGATTCCTTCATGTATTTTAACACATTTAGAAAAAATTTAAACTTCTATCAAAGAGCATGGGGCTGGGCATAGTGGCTTATGCCTGTAATCTCAGTACTTTGGGAGAATGAGGCAGAAGGGTCACTTGTGGCCAGGAGTTCAAGACCACCCTGGGCAACATAGTAACACCTTGACTCTACAGAAAGAAAGAAGGAAGGGAAGGGGAGGGCAGAGGAGGGGAAGGGAGGGGAAGGAAGGCGAAGGGAAGGGAAGGGAAGGGACTAAAATTAGTCAGGCATGGTGATGTGGGCCTGTAGTCTCAGCTACTCAGGAGGCTGAGGCCAGAGGATTGCTTGAGCCCAGGAGTTTGAGCTTGCAGTGAGCTAAAAATCACACCACTATACTCTAGCCTGGGTGACAGAGCAAGATCCCATCTCAAAAAAAAAAAAAAAACAAATCAAAGAGCATGGGAATTATTCATAATACAAAAAATAATTATGCCAATTTTAAAATAAAACCATGTTTAAGTTTAAAGCTATATCGGAAAAGAACTGTGATCACAGATGCTGAAACGCTCAGCTGTGAATGATCTTTACATAGCTCACAATCCTAATGTAAACTCTGAATGCTGATTTAATCAAACATTGTGACCAAGCTATAAGAAGGATAGGAGTAGCGTGGACAGAGAAAATGGTCAGAGTGATATAAAATCTTCAGCTTCCATAGTAGATCCCTAGAAAGGACATAAAACTGAAAAGTAAAAATTGCAGGAAAAGTGGGTTATTTGGAATACAGAAGTAAATAGGAGAAGCAGCTAAAAGAGGTCACTGCCAAGAAGTGGAACTTGGGGTAGGAATAGGTGGGGCAGGAGGCTTCTGTTTTTCTTCCAACATTGACGAGCATTTGACTTCTTAAATTATATACTGTTTAAATTTCATTTTAAAGTAATTATTTGTTTAATTTAAATATGTAGATATATACTTCTGAGTAATTCCTAGAAGAGGTCTCAATGGAAATTGTAAAGAAAGCGAGTCAGTGAATACCACATATCACCATGTGTGGTCTGAGACCAAAGTGGTCCTCAAAGGAAAATTAAATCCTTACATGTGTCTACTAGGAGGCAAGAAGGAGTATTAATAAAGGCTAAATAACACTTTGGGAGGCTGAGGCAGGTGGATCACCTGAGGTCAGGAGTTCAAGACCAGCCTGGCCAACACATTGAAACCCTGTCTCTACTAAAAATACAAAAATTAGCTGGGAGTGGTGGCGCCCACTTGTAATCCCAGCTACTCGAGAGGCTGAACCAGGAGAATCACTTGAACCTGGGAGGCAGAGGTTACAGTGAGCTGAGATCGTGCCACTGCACTCCAGCCTGGGCAACAGAGTGAGACTCCATCTCAAAAAAATAAATTAATAAATAAAAAGACTAAATAAGGCAGACTGCAAAATCTGCTACTCTGTGCTAGCTATGGAGTGTTGCTTAACCTGTGTATTGGTGTGTCTTTCCAATAAACTATTCAGTCAGGAGGATGATTTGGGCAAAATTTTAACTGGAACTAAAGGAAGGCTGGCAGGGAGTGAGGTGGGGGAGAGAAATACCTGGAGAGTTCCCTCAGAAGGGACTGAGTTGGGCCGGGTGCGGTGGCTCACGCCTGTAATCCCAGCACTTTGGGAGGCCGAGGCAGGCAGATCACGAGGTCGGGAGATCAAGACCATCCTGGCTAACATGGTGAAACCCTGTCTCTACTAAAAATACAAAAAAATAGCTAGGCGTGGTGGCAAGCGCCTGTAGTCCCAGCTACTCGGGAGGCTGAGGCAGGAGAATGGCGTGAACCCAGGAGGCGGAGCTTGCAGTGAGCTGAGATTGTGCCACTGTACTCCAGCCTGGGCCACAGAGTGAGATGCCATCTCAAGAAGAAAAAAAAAAAGGGTCTGAGTTGGCTGTATTACTCAGACATCATCAAGTGGACACTTCTAAAGATACCTCTCCTGCATGGTACTTCTGCTGACCCCAAGCCTTCAGGGAAGTTGTGTGGGTATATGAAATGGTACATATATATACAACTTACTTATGATGGGTGAGCACACGTCCCATCCCTGAGCCAGTTGGTACGTCTGAGCCCCCAGGAGAATGCAGCAGGTGGTGTGAGGAGTCTGGCAGAGCTCTGGTTCCAAATGAAGGCCTAACAGAGGGTGTGGCAGAGGCCACCAGGGCGTACCTGCAACAACATTGGCAGGCGCTGGAGACAACCACACATGTCTCAGGAAAAGGAATGTGGTTAAAAAAAATGTCAACAGTCCACAGGTAGGAGTATGAGCCAGTGTTCTTGGGGTAATAAGGAGATGGGTAAGGACTTTCACTCTGAGCCAAGATAAAGTAACAGAGACCAGATTTACACTCCCACCAGAAATAACTTAAACATTGGAAAAAGCATATGAAACACCAGTTTATAGACATTGTCTATCAGGCAGGACAGGAGAGTGATCCCTGAGAGCAGGAAAACAAAGGCGAGCCCTGACCGCCCCAGCCTGGAGAGAGGACAGGCCTCAGCATGAGAAGGGAGGACCCAGGAGGGGCCCACAGGTGCCCCTAAACAGAGGAGACACAGTTGAGTCTGGAAGGACCAAGGTGGCTAGAGAATGCAGAATAGAGTCTGCACAAAAGCTTAGCTCTGGAGATCTGCAGAGAGTGCCCCTTGAATCTTCAGCTGAGTATGGATCAACTCATGAGGATCCATAAATTACCCATGGCTTTGGATAAAACCACCTAAAAGGAGCTGAGGGAAAGCTGCCCACATTCCACACCATGCTGGGAGCTAAAGCAGATGTTTGTGTACCTATGTTCATAGCAGCATTATTCACAGCAGCCAACAGATGGAAGCAACCCAAGTGTCTGCCAGTAGATGAATGGATAAACAAAATGTGGTATAGCCATACAATGGAATATTACTTAGCCTTAAAAAGGAAGAAAATTCTGACACAGCACAACACGGATGAACCTTGAAGTTGCTACGCTAAGTGAAATAAGCCAGTCACAAAAGGACGCATACCACAGGATTCCATTTAGATGAGGTCCCTAGAGTCATCAAATTCATAGAGACAGAAAGGAGAATGATGGTCGCCAGGGGCTGGGGAAGGGGAAATGAGGAGTTATTGTTTGTGAGGTAGAGAGTTGCAGTTTGGGAAGATGAAAAGTTACAGAGCTAGCTGGTAGCAGGTGGTTGCACAACCATGTGAGTGTACTTAATGCCATGAACTGTACACTTAAAAATGGATAAAATGGTAAATTTTACATTATGTATTTCATCAAAATTTTTTAAATTAAAAAAAAAATTAACCCATGGTGTGAATAGTTTCTGTTCCCACCAACCAGAAGGAAAAATCTTATCATTTAGAAGACATGAGGTAGACTACTCAGAAAGGTTGCCTCATTGTTGGGGAAAAATTAGTCCCATAATAAAGGCTGAACTGGTCCCACTTAACAGAGCTAAAAGCAAGCCTCAAAAGGATCAAGCCATTTGCAAGTAATTTAACCATGTCCCCGAACAAAGCTCACAAATATTTATAGGAAATGAAATTATCCAGCACCCAACAATGTAAAATTCACAATGTTTAACAACCAACAAAAATTACCAGGCATGCAAAGAAACAGAAAAATACATGATGAGAAGAAAAAAACCTATCTGTAGAACCCAAAAATGAAGCAGATGATGTAATTAATAGACAAGAACATTAAATCTGTTTTTATAACTATATTTTAATATGTTCAAGAGGATATGGAAACATTGAGAAGTTATAAAACAGACCTAATTAAACTTCCACAGATGGAGAATATAATGTCCAGGATGAAAATTACACTGGATAGAATTAATAGCAAATTAGACACTGCAGAAGAAGTAGTTATTTGGATAGCAATAGGAACTATTCAAAATGAAACAAGAAAACCCAAAAAAACTATTTTTAAAAATGAACAGAGCTACAGTGATCTTTGGGACAACTTTAAGTGGCCTGATATATACGTAATGAAAATGCCAGAAAAGGAATAGGGGTTTGTACACAATATTTAAAGAAATAATGGCTGAAAACTTTCAGAATTTGGTGAAAACCGTAAACTCACACATCCAAGAATCTCAATGAACCTCAAGCACAAGAAACATGAAGAAAACATCAAGGCACATTATGAGATTTCTGAAAACAAGTGATAAAATCTTAACTACGTGGTAGAGGAGAGGCATATTGAATGCAATGAACAAAGATAAGAATGACAGCATTGTTCTCATCAGAAATAATGCAAGCCAGAAGACACTGGAACAAGTTTAATGCAGTGAAAGAAAAAGACACTTTTGATCTAGAATTCCATGGCCAATGAAAATATGTTTCAAAACCACAGGCAAAATTAAGACTTTTTCAGACGTTGAAAAGGTGAATAATTTATCAACAGCAGACCTGCACTACCAGAAATGTTAAAGAAGTCTTACAGGCATAAAGCAAATTATACCACATGGAAATCTGGATCAACACAAAGGAGCACCAGAAATGGTAAACATGCTGGCAAAAATAAAATATTTTGGCCAGGCATGGTGGTGCACACCTGTAATCTCAGCACTTTGGGAGGCCGAGGCGGGTGGATCACCTGAGGTCAGGAGTTCAAGACCAGCCTGGCCAACATAGCAAAACCCCATCACTACTAAAAATACAAGAATTAGCTGGGCATGGTTGTGCGCACCTGTAGTCTTAGCTACTTAGGAAGCTGAGGCAGGAGAATTGCTTGAACCCGGGAGGTGGAGGTTTCAGTGAGCCAAGATCACACCGCTGTACTCCAGCCTGCCTGAAATTGTGAGACTTCATCTCAAAAACTAAATAAAATAAAATAAAATCTTTTTTCTCTCATTTTTACATCTCTTTAAGAGATAACTGACTAAAGAAAAAATTCACTATATTGTAGGGCTTAGAACATATATAGAAATAAAATGAAGAATAACAATAGCACAAAGCCTGGGAGGGAGAAATGGAAGTGTACTGTTATGTATCTATAAGGCTGCAAGATTCTAATACTATACATAATTTTTTACACTGTATATAAATTAATATTATTTTTAAATGGAATATAAGTTAAAGATGTATATGTAAGTCCAAAAGCAAACAATGAAAAAACATATCAAAGAGTTGTAGCTAATAAGACAACAAAGAGTATAAATTTGAATCATAAAATAGTCCATCAATCCAAAAGAAGGCAAAAAAATAAATAAATGGAGAACAAAAAAATGAATAGGACAGAAAGAAAACAAAGAGCAAGATGACAGATCAAAATTCAAATGTGTAAATAATCACAGTAAATGTAAATGGTCTAAATATCTCAATTAAAAGGCAGAGATTGTCTGACCAAATAAAAAAATAAGATCCAACTATGTGCTACCTACAAAAAAAATGCTTAAATGTAAAAAGAGAAATAGGTTAAATGTAAAAGGATACAAAAAGAAACACATTAACACTAATCGAAAGAAAGCTGGAATGCCTATGTTAATAACAAAAAGGCATATTAAATGCAAATGAACAAAGATAAGAATGACAGCATTGTTCTCATCAGAAATAATGCAAGCCAGAAGACACTGGAACAACTTTAATGTAGTAAAAGAAAAGAAATTTCAGAGCAAAGAATATAATCAAGGATAAAGAAAGCAATTTCAGGCCAGGCGCGGTGGCTCATGCCTGTAATCCCAGCACTTTGGGAGGCTGAGGCAGGCAGATCACGAGGTCAGGAGATCAAGACCATCCTGGCTAACATGGTGAAACCCCATCTCTACTAAAAATACAAAAAAATTAGCCGGGCGTGGTGGCGGGCACCTATAGTCCCAGCTACTCGGGAGGCTGAGGCCGGAAAATGGCGTGAACCCAGGAGGCAGAGCTTGCAGTGAGCTGAGATCGTGCCACTGCACTCCAGCCTGGGCAACAGAGAGAGACTCTGCCTCAGAAAAAAAAAAAAAAGAAAGCAATTTCATAATGGTAAAAGGCTTATTTCAAGAAAAGGACATAGGAATTATAAATGTTTATTCACCATATAACAGAGGTCCAGAAACACATGAAGCAAAAATGAATAGAACTGAAAGGAGAAATGGCAAATCCATAGTTATAGTTGGAGACTTTAACAGTCCTCTCTCAGTAATTGATAAAACAGCTACACAGAAAATCGTAAGGATACAGTGGGCTTGAACAACACTATCAACCAACTTAACCTAGCTGACATTTGTAGAACAGTGCCCCCAATGACAGCAAAATACACATTATTTTTCAGTACATTTACCAAAATAAAACATATTATGGGCCATAAAACAAGTCCAATAAACTTAATAGGACTCAAGTAATACAGAGTATGGTTTCTGACTACGATGGAATTAAATTAGAAATCAATATCAGAAAGAGACTGTGAAAATTCCCAAATATTTTGAAACTAAAAATTATACACTCCCAGGCCAGGTGTGGCAGCTCATGCTTATAATCCCAGCACTTTGGGAGGCCAAGGCTGGTGTATCACCTGAGCCCAGGAGTTTGAGACCAGCCTGGGCAACATGACAAAACCCCATGTCTACAAAAACTACAAAAAATTAGCCAGGCATGGTGGCGCACACCTGTAGTCCCAGCTACTTCAGGGGCTGAGGTGGAAGGATTGCTTGAGCCTGGAAGGTAGAAGTTGTGGTGAGTGGAGATCGTGCCACTGCACTCCAATCTGGGAAACAGACTCAGACTCGTCAAAAAAAGAAAGAAAAGAAAAGAAAAAGAAAGAAAAGAAGAAAGAAGGAAGGAAAGAAAGAAAGAAAGAAAGAAAGAGAAAGAAAGAAAGAAAGACAGAAAGAAAGAAAGAGGAAGAAAGAAAGAAAGAGACAGAAAGAAAGAAAGAAAGAGAGAAAGAAAGAGGGAAGGAAGGAAGGAGGGAGGGGAGGGGGGGAGGGGAGGGAAGAGAAGGGAAGGGAAGGGAATTCTAAATAATCCAAATGTCAAAGAAAAATTCAAAACGGGAATTACCAAGTATCTTAAAGTGAATGAACCTGAAAGCACAATACATCTACATTTGTATAATGGAGCTAAAGCAGTGCTTAGACGGAAATTATAGCAATAAAATGACTACATTAGAAAAGATGAAAGGTCATATATCAGTGACCTCAGCTTCTACCTTAAGAAAAAGAAGTTGAGGAGATGTTGGTCAAATGATTCAAAGTTTCAGTTAGGAGGAATAGATTCTAGAGATCTATTGTATAACATGGTAACTATAGTTAATAACAATGTATTGTACTTTTGAAAATTGCTAAGAAAGTGTTCTCACCACAAAAAAAGATAAGTAGGTAAAGTAATGCATATATTGATTAGCTTGATTTAGGCATTCCATAATTATATGTATATCAAAACAACATGTTGTACATGATAAATATATACAATTTTTATGTGTCAAATAAATAAAACATTTTAAAAAGAAACTAGAAAAAGAGAGCAAATAAAAGTCAAAGTCAGGAGAAGAAAGGAAATAATAAAGATCAGAGTGGAAATCATTGAGATAGAAAACAGAAAAACAATAGAGAAAATCAATAAAACCAAAAGCTGGTTCTTTCCCAAAATTAATAAAAATTATAAACCTCTATCCAGATGGATCAAGAAAAAAAGAGAAAACACATAATTAATATTAAGAATGAGAAATGGTTCATCACCACAGTCTACAGATATTCAAAGATAATAATGGAATAGTATGCATAACTTTATACCAATAAATTCATCATTAGGTTAAATAAATCCTGTAAAACAAACAATCACTAAAACTCACTCAAGAAGAAATAGATATGCTGAATGTTCCTATATCTAGGAAATATGTTGAATTTGGAGTTCTTTCCAACAAAGAAAACTCCAGGGGTGGGAGGAGTTGGGGAAGTAAAGAGGGATCACCAAGGGCTGGATGAACCCTGCAGGTAGCTGTGTTTGGTCAACGGTTTATCATCTTGACTGTGGTCATGGTTTCACAGATGTGCATATATATGTCGAGTCATCAAATTGTACACTGTAAACCTGTGCGCTTTACTGTAGGTCAGTGGCATTTCAATAAACCCAAGAAAAATAGTGACACCCCCGACAAAGACTGGCGGGCTCAAGGCAACTCAGCTTCTATGTGTGCCCTCCCAGCACAACTTTGCTCCCCGGGCAGCCTCAGAACCACAGAAAGATACTCAGAAAGCCAGTCACAGTGACCCCACAGCCCTGTGACAGATGTGCTGTCCCATGGGGCTTATCTAGTCACCCAGGAAGGAGCCATCATCTGTCCTCTCTCTGATGATTCTCAACTGCAAATACGTTGCCATGGCTTGAGTGCTTGTGACCCTCCAAAATTCATGTTGAAACTTCATCCCCAGTGCAACAGGATGAAGAGCTGATGCCTTCAGCAGCTGAGGAGGCCATGAGTGCTCCACCCTCATGAGTAGGATTTGTGCCTTATAAAAGGGCATGAGGGGGCGAGTTTGCCCTTCCCATCCTTTCTGCTGTTCATCCCTTCTGTCGTGTGAGGACATGGTGTCCCTCCCCTCCAGAGCACCCACGCAAGGCACCAACTTGGAAGCAGAGACTGAGACCTCACAAGCTATTGAACCTGCCAGCACCTTGATCTTAGACTTCCAGCCTCCAGATCTGAAGAAATAAATTTCTCGTGGTTCCTTATAAATTATCCATCTCAGAGGTTTTGTTACAGCAGCACAAACGGCCTGAGACCTGCATATACAATTAGATTCCATGAGCCTCGAGTGGGCACCCCCAGACCCTGGCCCGGCAGGTTACCTGTTCAGCGGGTGCTATGGACTCCTCTGGGGAAGGACAGAGAGGCTAAGATGCAAATTCTACTCTAGGCTCCTGCTCCCAGGGAGTAGAGGCCAGGCACCACCCATAGCTGCAGATTCAGGACCTGTCTCCCCTTCCCCAAGCCTGTCTCTCTTCCTGAGGTCTCTCGCCTAAGACAGCTGCTGTCAGCCTTGGGCATTTATCAGGCTCGCCTGGGAACTTGGTGAAGACCCAGATCCCTGCCACCCATCCTACTCACTGAGCCTGGGCCTCTGCAGTGAGTCAGAACCCCTGCCTTCGCATACTGGTTTAGCTACTTTAACAGAGACCAAAATAACACTGGCTTTAAAAGGCAGAAGGTTCCTTTCTCTTGTGGAAAAGACAAGCTGTTCAGCTGTCCAAGTGGGTAGGGCAGCGTGTGCATGAGCTGGTCCCACGTAGGGTGATCAGCAGTCCCAGTTTGCCCCAGACTCAGAAGATTCCAAGAATGTTTCAGTGCCAAATCTGGAAACACGCAGGCACACCTGGACAGGTGGGTCGGCCTCATGCAGGGATGCTTTGCCCTGCCCCAGCATGGCCCTCCAGCAGCACAGTCGGCACGTCTCAGCACCACAGTGCCCCAGTTCCACCCAGAAGTTGCATCTGCCTCTGGTCACACTCCCCTGTGTAGAGGTGGCATGTGTCTCCACCAGCAGCCCAGGAGCCCCACGTGCCCAGCTTCCCTTCAGGAATTCCATGGCTGAAGGAATGGACTCGAGGAGCCATCCTCCACCTGGGTCAGGGGCAGAGGCTGGAGAGGCCGGAGTGGAGGGGCTGGGGTGCCAGGAAGCACAGGTCTAGTCTCAGCAAAGTAGGGGCCTGTCCTCCTGGTGTCCCCAGGGACCAAGTAGGGGCCTGTTGTAAGACCACACCTCATTGCCACCTGAAGCCTTCCATTGGTCCTCTGAGGCCCTGGCTGAAATTCGGCCTCTTCAAGGATCCCCCACTGGCCCTCCCACCACATCAGCTCCAGTGACAGCTTGAGCTCTGCCCCGCTGAGCACTCAGGAAGTGTGCTGCATCATGTCAGGGGAACCTCCAGCGAGCTCCACGTCATCCTACAGAAGGAAGAAACAGTTCCTCCGAGGGGATAAGGGACTTGCCAAGGTCACTTGCTTGTAGGCATAGAGCTGGGGTTTGAATGCACGACAGACTCTCGGTCCCCTGTGCCAGAGGCAGGGAGGGTGGAGGAAGGTGCCTCTGTCTCTTCAATCCCTCAACCCTCCCACCTTGCCCATTCTCCTGGCCAGGTCCCCAGGGCCAGCCTACAGGCTCCAGCGGGAATGAGTGGGAGCCAGCCAAGGGAGCAGTGTTGTGGTGAGTGGGGGGAGTGGGAGCAGGCTGGAGCCCCTGAAAGTGGGGCCCCTGGGAGCCAAGCCCTTTCCCCAGCCTGGCTCCTTGAGGCAGTGCAGCTCAAACCCGAGGGAGGGGGTCTGGCCCAGTGGCCCAGGGGAGGTCACTGCAACGAGAAAGCTGGTGGCAGAGGCTGGGGGCTTCCCTGGAGACCAAAGTGCCAGAGGCAGAGTTGAGGGAGGGTCTTGGGTAAGGACCAGGCCACTGCCCCTCCACCAACCATCCTCATTTCTGCTTCTCTGAGATTAGAAGGAAAAGGCTGGCTTGCTTTCGAGGGAGAAACCACGCTGAGGCCTGGGGGAAAAGGACAAGCACCCCAGGGACACAGCGATGCTTTGGAACATGTTTATTGTTATCAGTCTAAATTGTACAGACGCACACTGGACAGAATGCCTCCAAGCCGCAGAACAGGGACACAGCCGCCATCCCCGACCTGAGCCTCAGCCCCTCTCACGGGGCTGCTGAGGGTTGAGGGCCCATGCAGAGGGCACGGGGGAACGTGCTTGTAAAATGAAATGGCTACAAGGGGCTGCGGTGGTCAGCAGGCAGCAGCTGGGGAAGACACTCCAACCCCTCCGATGCCACAGACCCACTGGGCGCTCCCACGGCCCCAAGCTCTGAAGCCAGAGCCTGAGAGGTGGCCACAGTGGCATTTGCTGAGCAACAGAGGAGGTGCTGGCCAGTGGTGGATGCTCTCCCGGGAACTCCACTCCCCCCACCTGGGTGGCCAGGGGACCTTGCTGTCCTGCTGCTGGCCCTCTTCTGGAACAGCCCTCCACAGTCACCTCCTGTCTCCTCACATCAACCCCCTATGTGTGCAGGTCGGGCTCAGAGAGGGCAGGTGACTGGCCCAAGGCCACCCTAGCAGGCCTCAAACCCAGGCCTGTCTGACCCATCTCCCAGGACTCCCCGCAGCTCTCTAAACACTGGGTGAGGAGGTGGGGACTGGAGGGGGACCCTCCACCCCAGAGGACACAGCAGGCCAGGCAGCACCAGGCAGAAGACCCCGGCCCCTGGCTGGAGGTGGGGACAGATTCGACCCTTTGCTGAGTCCCTCCCAGGGCCACCTGGGGCTTCACACGCAGATTGACGCCCACACCTCTCCTGTGGGCGCTAGCTACCACGAGGTTCCAAGGAGGCTCCGGCGAAGGCACCTGTCATCATGGGCGCCGCTTCTCCTCTACCTGGGTGTAGTCTGCAAACTTCCTCCCCACCCCCAGTTCCTGTGCCTCGAGGTCCTTCATGAGTTTAGCGCGCACTCGTAGGAGCCGCGCAGCGCTCCCTAAGGCCTCAGTGAGTGGAGACGCTCCGGGGAGCCGGCAGCGGGAACCATCGGCCGCCCAGCAGGGTGCGGCTGCCGGCAGCCTGATGGGCAGCTCCCAGGAAGCCCAGGGCAAGGAGCGCTCCTCAACCCTACGGGCCCACCGCCAGTTCCTCGCTGGGAATTCCACGGAGTTTCGAGGTGCGGGCCCTCGGGGTGCAAGAGGGCGGCGGCGGCGTCTCCAGGCCGGCAGCGCGCCAGGAGCGTGGGCAACCCAGCGCGCCCCCACCCAGCGGTTCCCACAGCACAGCCCGGCCACGCCCGGCCACCTCCCAGCAGCACTTGGCTCTCCGGCCGAGGGTCTTCCCTGGCAGCAGGTGGAGCCAGCCAGGCCCTGGGGACTGCGGGGCGCGGCGCATGGGGCGGCCGACCTGGAGCGCGGAGCGGGTCCGTGGGCTCCCCTGGATTGGTCGCCGGCGCGCCCCTGACTGTGACTCTGACTCCAGGCCGCGCGTGGGACGCTCCGTCGCTGTCGCCGCGCCCGCCGAGTCTAGTGGTCCTAAACATTTCACAATTGCGCTACAGAACTGTTGAACTGTTAAGAACCACTGGACCCAGCGCGCGAGTCCCCAACACCGTCGGTTCGCCGAGCTGTGGAGAGAGGAGCCCCCGACGCCCTTGGGACCGCCCGCGTCGCCTGCGGATCCCGGGGACCGGCCCCTGCGCCCAGATCCCCGCTGGTCGTGCACCCCCTGCCCTGCTGCAGCCACCCGGCCCCGACGCCGTACCGGACGCCTTAGACGCCCTCGCCTGGCGCTGGGGGATCCCAGCCGCCAAGCCCAGCCCCGCCGCGTCCTCGCTGGCCCCGGCGTCCCCTCGTCCCGCGGGCCCCGCGTGGCAGGGCGGCTGAGCTCCGAGCGGCGGTGGCCAGCGCGGCGGCGCCTTTTATGCGGCGCAGCCGCCCTTCCCGGCGCCGGAATGTGCCCGCGCCGCGCTGGCCCGACCGGTTTTTCCGGGCGGGGCGGCTCCCGGGCCCATAGGTCCCGCGACTGATCCTCCACGGCCCGGGGACCTGCCCCGCGCGCCCGCGCGGGGGTGGCCCTGACTCAGCGGCCGCCCCGCCCCATCCGGCGCCCCAGCCTCCAGCGCCTGGCCTGGGCGCACCTGGCCTCTCGGGTTCTGGGTCCCCGCCGGGCCACGCCCGAACCGTCTTGTCTGGGCCGGGGGTGCTCGGGCGCACGGAGGGCCCGGGGCTCCACCTTGGCCGGGTCGAGGCCCAGGGTGGCCGGAACAGGTGAGGACCAGCGCCCGACAGGAGCCCAGGGCCGCGCTAGCTCTCCGGTGGGTGTGGGGGCTGGGCTGGACACACCCACCCCAGCCCCTCTCACTTCAAAGGGAACTTCGTGGGAGGGGGAAGGGGAGGGTAAAGAGAAAGTGAAACTGGAGGGAGGGCGGTTTCTGCTTCTCAGACCCTGAACCCCCACCCCGCAGCCCACAGGGGTAGCCCCGTACCTGCCTCCTCATTTCCCACGCGGGGGGAGGGACGCCCTACCCCCTCACGCAGCAAGGGCCTGAGCCTCGCTCCCCCGACTCACAGCCCAGCCCCGAACGTCCTGGCGCAGCTGGCCCTGCCGGTCCTACCCACTTAGTCACCTGGAGGTGTCCAGGCCTGACCAGTGGCGCCTCCCAGGGACTCTGCTTCAGCAGAACATGGCAGCTGAGGGGAGGGCTCAGGCTCTAGGAAATACCCTAGAGCCCCCTTCAGCACTTGCCCCAAGTCTGGAGCCATTAGTGTGTCTGCATGGGGTTGGGCAGCAGGGTGGTGACCATTCATTCCAGTGCAGGGCGGTGACACGCCATCCCACCACCCGCCCAGCCAGCCAGGAGCCAAGTGCTCGGGAGCCAAGGTGAGCCCCAGACCAGAACACAGCCACCAGATCTGAGGGACACCCTAGACATTTCCACATGGGCTGTGTGTGGCTCAACCACCGCAGCCACCCTGGAAAGGGAATCAGAAAGGTTTTATTTTCATTTTGCAGTTGGGGAAACTGAGGCTCAGGGAGGGACAGTGACTTCTGGGGATTGCACAGCTCTTGGTGGTAGAGAAGGGATGACAGGCCTTGCCATCGCTGCATCTGTGGGTCTCAGTGCCTGGGTGTGGAGTCCGAGGGGCTGCGGCATGGGGGTGGGGATGGAAGTGGGCATAGGGGAGCTAGAGATCAAGAGCAGGAGCTTGGGAGCTCCTCCCCCAACACAACTGCATGGGCAAGAAGAACCCACCTCTCTTCTTTTCTTTTCTTTTCTTTTCTTTTTTTTTTTTTTTTTTTTTTGAGACCTAGTCTTGCTCTGTTGCCCAGGCTGGAGTGCAGTGGTGCGATCTTGGCTCGCTGCAACCTCCATCTTCCCAGTTCAAGCGATTCTCCCACCTCAGCCTCCCAAGTAGCTGGGACCACAGACACAAACCACCACACCTGGCTAATGTTTTTATTTATTTTTTAAGAGACAGAGTTTCGCCATGTTGGCTGTTCTCAAACTCCTAGGCTCAAGCTATCCACCCGCCTCGGCCTCCCAAAGTGCTGGGATTGCAGGTGTGAGCCACCAAGCCTGGCCACCTCTCCTTAATTCTAAGCTCTGGTCTAGCCCAGTCCTGGGCAGACTCTTCCCGACGCACAGCCACTTGGATGGGCTCTCCTCGCCCAGGTGGCTCCCGTGTCCAGCATCCAAGGGAACTGACGAGAGAGGACGGGGAGAAGGTGACAAGTACAAGCACCTGCAGTTCCCACCAGCAGCAGGAAATATTGAGGTGTGACCAGAAGGGGAACTTCCTAGCATACACGAGAAATCTGGTTACCTCCAGCTGGGGAAGGGCGGTCCTGGAGGGCCCTCAACTGAGGAGTCTGATTTTAGGATAGAAAATGCTGGTGAAAAAGACAGTAGTCGTGATGGAGAGGAGATGTTCCCCAGAGCTAGCCCTGGGATCCAGGTGATTCGAGATGGGCTATAGGAACCAAGGCCTCCCCCAGCGTGAAATTACCAGGTGTGAGCGGCGCCACCCCACTGTGGGGAGGCGGGTCCCACGCGCAGTGGGCACCCGGCTGTGCCTCATTCCTGAGTCTCCCACGGCCTCACACCACAGCAAGAGACAAGGCGGCCCTGATTCACAGCCCAGCTCTGCCCTGTGCCAACGCAGAGCCCTGGGCGCAGGACGGGGCCACTCTGTGCCTTAGCTTCCTCAGCCATGAAGTGGGATAGACGGGGACCCGGTGCCCTCCTACAGGCACAGTGGGGACGAAACACACCAACGCGGCGCAGGACACGAACGCTCCAAGCCTGTCTGTCCCGGCTGTTCCCACTGCACACCAGAGAGCCAGAGGCCTTGGGGCCAGGTCACTGCCCAGCTCAGAGCCCAGGGAGCCCCGAGCAGTGGCCCTGCACCTCCTGCCACTTCTGGGTGATTCTGGAGGAGTCCCCTTACCCAGGGCCCCTCTGGCCTCTCCCCAGGGGGCACAAAACGGCCCCCGAGGAAGCTCCCAGACTCAAGCCTATGACTCTTCACAGCCTCCTGAGACACTGGCCCAGTCCCGGGGCTCTCTGTGGTAGGGCCCTACATCCCACGAGGGTTTGGAGGGGACTGACAATGGAGGTCTGGCTGCCCAGCCTTGTGAGGAGCTCTCCCCATCTGCCCAGCCCCTGTGGCCCCCAAGCCGTCTCTGCCGAACTCCATCAGTGACCCAGTTGGAGAAAGGCCAGCTTGACAAATGCTCTCTGCGGGACAAGCAGGATGAGTGGGCGTTTCTACACTACAGGACACTCACCCCAGGCATCAGTGGGTGTGTCTACACTGGCAGGTTGGCACCTGCTCTGGGAGGGTGCTGCCATGTGGGCTAACGTGAGCCACCTGCAGCTTTCACAACCCGGAGCAGCACTGAGCGGGGTGGCGTGAGCAACAGGCTCTGCCCAGCCCCTCAGGAGCTGAGGGAAGCAGGTGGGCATTGCCGTGTGCAGGAGCAACCGGGGAGACCAGGTGGGCTCAGCCCAGGGATGCCGGAGGTAGTCCCATCCCTTCTCACCTGCACCAGGCATTTGTCCAGATGCCCCACCGCTTCTCCCAAGGCCCTCCAAGGGTCCCGGCCATCCGGGGACAGCAGGGGCTCCTGGCTCTGGGGCCCGGTGCCACCCTCCCTCCACCTGCAGCCCCTCGTGAGCCTCACCAGGGTGAGGAGCAAAGGCTTCCCCGGCCCTGCCACGCTCGCATGGTGTCACCTTGTTGTGCAAAGCCCAGGCACACCTGTGTCGGGGTGAGGACAGCAAGGATGCCAGCGGCAGTACCAGCCAGGCTTGGGAACCAGGCTGAGGAGCCTGGGGTATGCCCAGGTGCCAAGGGCCAGCTCTGGGGTCGTGCTTTTGCCCTCCTGGGCCTCCAGTCCAGAGGCCAGCCAAACAGAGGGACAGACAGGAACCATCACCTGGGCAGGTAGAGAGGCCTGGAGGGAGGCAGCCCCCATGCTCCTCACACCCAGCAAGAAGGGGTCAGGGGCCGGGGGCAGCAGCAGGGAGTCCCTGGCCATCCCAGGCCAGTGCATGCACACATGATGGGGGCCAGGGGTCCATACCCCCGATTTCAGCCCCAGCTGAAAGAAGGCACGAGGCTGCCCTTGGCCTTGGAGCACCACCCCCACCGGGCAGCAGCAGGGCCCACCCCACCCGCCCACCTGCCCAGGCTGTGCAACCAGGCAGGCACAGCTCACCCCTTCCCTTACAGGGTGTTCTGGCTCACGGTGGAGGCTGCAGCAGGAGCTTCAGGCAGAGCAGGGGCTGGAATGGTCCCGAGGGGCTCACCACCAGAGTGTGAAGCCCCCTTGACACTCACAGGCTTCCGCAGCCCTATGGAGCCCTGGTGTGGCCCTGGCCTGAGAGGGGGGCCGGGTGCAGCGATACTGGGGTGACAGAAAACCAGACAGCAACTGGGACGGGGCTGTGAGGACTAAAGAGTTAAGCAGGGGCAGCATGCTCGTCCAGGGGTTGGAGGGCTGCCTGGGGGAGGGGACTTCAAGCTCCAGAATGAAGGCGCAGGAGGTAAGGAGATGGGCAGAGGGTGTCTGGAGGAGGGACCAGCCTGGGCAAAGGCAGGGTGGCAGGAAGGGGGAGGGGCAGCTGGGAAAGGACCGCTTGGCCGAGTCACCTCCATGCACCCCGCCCCGCCCAGCTCACACTCACAGCTGCCTCCGGAAGGATGGGCCAAGTGCCCCACCCAGAGACCCCACAGAGCCTGGGCCTGACTCCCCACACACATCCACAGTCCCGGACCCAGACAGAGCCTCTCAGAGCCAGGCTGTACAGACCTGGTGAGGGCATGTCAGAGACTTTATTGCCGTCCTGCCCAACAAAGGCCTTCAGGCTTTACATGAGAGCAGGCTGGGAAGCAGCCCCAGCAGTGGGGTCATGCCTGAGACCCCTCCAGCAGGTCATGGGAGGAAGGAATGGCTTATACTGCAGCAGGACGCCTTCAGGTTAGACACCAGGCAGCACTTCCTGAAAACATGAGGGCTCCTGAGAAGGACACCCAGGTAGAGTGCGAAGGCAGGGCAGAGAGACAAGCCCAGGCACCCCGTGTGTGCGGCACAGCCCAAGAGCCTGAGCAAACCCAGCTTGAGACTATGGGAGGGCCACACAACCGAGTGGGAATGGGGGTGTCAGCTGGGAACTGGCCTGGGAGACAAGCGGAAGCACCCAGCCTAGGGGCGGGTAAGGGGATGCTGAGCCCTGGCTGGGCCCTCAGGGCTCAAGTCTGGTCAGTTCCTTCAGGAAGCCCTCCCTGACTTCTCCTTTCTCCTTCTCCTCACCTCTAAACTGTGTTCCACCCTGGACATCCCCAGGAGGGGCTCTGCAGACCCTAAACTGGCTGGGACCCATCTCAGCCTCCTCCGGTTCTGTCCCCCTTGGTTACGCCCCCCCGAGCCAGGATCCAGCCCTGCACTAGAAGCTCACTGGGGGGTGTCAGCCCCGCCTGGGGTGGGGACTTACAGGGCATGGGGCCTGGGCACCAACCGCACCCTCCAGGCTCTGTAGAAAGGCCACCACTGCCAGGTTCCCGGCTGCCTCTGCCTATGGGGAAGCAGTGGGGAGGGGCTGCCTTGGGGCCACTGACTAGCAGCCTGGCCCAAGGATCCCCATCCCCAGGATGCCCTCCCCTGTCCCCAGCCCACACAGGGCCCCAGCAGCTCCTCCACTCTTGTCACCCCCACCGCTCAGAGCCCCGGGAAGGGGACCCAGTCTGTGCGGGTCCTGCATGGGGAGGGCCGGGCATTTGGGGGAGGGGCAGAGCGGGGAGGGGCAGAGCAGTGAGCTGGTGAATTGTCCAGGTGTCCTTCCTGGAGGTGGCAGCCTTTGGAGAGGGTGCAGGGGGTGGGGGCACTCACGACGTGCAGGGCGCTGTGCCCGTCATAGCCCGGCTGCCCCAGGTCAGCCCCTGCCTGCCACCACACCTGCAGGCCTTCGAGGTCGGCCCTGTATGCCAGCCTGGGGGTGGGGGCAGAGGAGGAGTTGTTGGGGTCTGCTGGGCACCTGTCCATCTGCCCACCTGCCTGTCCCCCAGGTGGCCTGGACGCTGTTACAAAGCCAGCCCCAAACAGCTGACCCAGCAGCGACCTGGTCCTGGGGCAGGAGTCACTGGGGGCCATTGGGCAGCCTGGAGCCTGGTTTCACCCAGTGGGTGGGACTGCGACTCAAGTCAAGGGTGCACATGCGCAAACATACATGAACACACATGCACACACAGCAGCATACACAGCAGCATACATGCACACACACAGGAGCACACAAGCACACACCTACACATGCACACACACACACGAGCATATGTGCACAGACACGAGCACATGCGCCTTTGCACACACATATGCACGCCCACCTGCCGAGCAGCCCACGCCAGTTTCGTGTTTCACAACACACCGCTCTTCCCGGGGCGGGGTCCGCAAAGGTGGAAGGAAAGTTTGAGGCAGCCCAGTGGTTCAGAGAGGGGGACACAGGAGGCAACCCAGGATAACGGTTGGCCCTGGACCCCGGCAGACTGCATGGGGGGGTCCTGGCTGGGACAGGGGTCTGGGCCCACCTGCCCTGGAGTGGGGAGCACCTGCCAGGCCCTCGCCAGCTCCTCCTCACCCTGCCACCCTCCTGGGAAGAACTCACTCCCCACCTGCGGAGGCCAGGAGCAGGCCAGGTGGGGACCCGGCAGGGAAGGCTCCACCCACCCATGGTGTGCAGGGGCTGGGGGAAGTGGCCTGGTGAGGAAGGGGCTGCCCCCTCCTCTGGAGGGCCCTTAGGGACTCTGCGCCTACCCAGGAAACAGCAGCAGCCCTGCAGTGGCACTGGGTAATCTCTGCAGCGAATCTGCTGGATGGCCTCACTGGCCCCTCCTGGACCTGCTCCAAGAGGCCAAGCCCCACACACACACCGGCCCCTAGGAAGGCCTAGCCGAGGGGCTCAAGTCCAGCCAGCAGCTCAGGCTGGCCAGGCCACTTCCAAGCAGAGTCCTGGACCAGGGTTCTGGTCCCAGCTCCCACAGGACCTGACTACTGCCTCAGTTTCCCCATCTGTCAATGGAGCCAGCAAGGCCTGTCTGGAGTGCAAATCTTGACCAAGTCACCCCAGAAGTCCCTTCAAAAGCAAGACCAGGGGTTGTGGGCCGGTCCCAGAGGAGAAGCCAGAGCTGCTAGTCCTCCTCCTGCTGGGCAGGCGCCTGCACCCACCCCCTCCCAGCCAGTGAGCCGAGCCCCCGCCATCACCCACTCCCCAAGCCTGGGACTCTGGACTTACAGGCGCACAGACCCCGCCACTCACAGCACCCCCACCCCAGCCACCACCTGTACCCGGCCCAGGTCTCCTGCCTCCGACTCTCCCTTTTGGGTCCCTCGGAGTCGTCCTGGCCTCGGGCAGCCCAGGCTGGGCACAGGAGGCAGCGCCAAGTCACCAGGCACAAGGCATGGGGTGGGGGGCAGTGATTCTGGCTGTGGTGGACAGAGTAGGATCCCTGCCTCCCTGGCCCACCTCCACCCACAACCGACACCCTCGCCGAAGGCCTCCCTGCAACAACATGATGTCAGAAGGCCTGAGCCTGCCTCGGTGGTCACTCGGCAGCATGAGATCGGAAGGCACACTGGTCACTGGTGCCATGCGGCCAGCAGGTGGAGGCGGGGCCTAGGTCAGTTTATCCCAAGACAGGAACCACGCTGGGGAGAACAGCTCACGAGACCTGTCACCTGCCAGGGGCTTCAGCTCCTCTGTGCCCCACCTGCCCTAACCTCCCCAAATGCAGCCCCAGCCACCCCCCAGCCCACACCCCAGCCCCTCTCACACCCGACAACCAATTCCCATACCCCTCCTCAAGCCCACCACACACACACACATGCACCCACACACATGCATACACACATGCACACATGTGCACGCAGAGACACCCTTGCTGGACTGTTCGCTCAGCTGAGAACAACTCCTTCCCCTGCCCCATGACATGGTCCAGGGTAGACACCTCTTCCCATCAGCCAGGTTGGTGCACACTGAGGTCAGCGGGCCTCACCTCTGAAAGCCCCCACACCCTGACTCACTTGTCCCTCCCAGCAGGTCTGGCTTCGCTTCCCCAAGCTGTGTCCCCCACATCCCTGGAAGAGCAGGTGCTCTAGCTGCACTCACCTGCACAGCTCCGTCCCTGCTTCCTCCAGCTCCTGGGTGGACAGGGAGGCCCCGGCTTCCCGCAGCAACCCAATGACACCCGGATGCCTGTGTGAGAATGACCATGCTGACCTTCTGCCCTGGCCAGCCCAGCCCCGCTGCACCTCACTCAGGAGCCAGCAGAGCTCATGTCCTGTGCACAGGGACAGGGACCGGCCGGCCCAGGACCCCACAGCCCTAGCCTCAGACAAGGGCCCATGCCCCGTCCTCTGCCTAGGCCCATGTGACATCATCCCGGGATCCCACCGCCTCCATTTGTCCAGTACTCCTTCTTAGGGCAGCTGAGGTCTGCAAGGGGTGGGGTCAACTCTGTGGCAGCCCCGCACCCAGCACCCAGGGGGGAGGGCATTGGTCGGTGCTGGCAGAATAGCTCTTCCGAGGGCGGTCTCCCCCACCCATTCCAAGGGGACAGCCCATTCCAGAGGACAGCCCATTCCAGAGGACAGCCTTACATGAGCTGCCCGGCCCCACTGCACACCCAAACGCTGATCACACCCCGTGGTGACCTCCTCAGCCAGGCGCAGGGGACACTGAATCAATCCGGCCGACTGCCCTTGAGGAGGAGTGGGGGCAGGGCACCCGGACAGTGGAGTCTGTGGGGGTGGGGTCAGGGCTCTAGCAAGGAGGAGCAGAGGCACAAAGGCCCGAGGCCGGAGGCCACACAGCCCATTGCACGGGGTGACCTAACGACTGTGCCATAATTGCTGGCCGTGCCCCCACCCCTGCAAAGCACCACAGATCCCCCCCGTCACCCCATTTAGGGAGCCTGGGAATAGGTATGAGGCAGTGGCCTCCCCACACCCCACTCAGGCACAGCAGGGCCAGGCAGGCGGCCTCAGGGAGCCTGGCAGCGGAGCGAGGCTGGGAGACTGGTTGGGGGCGTGCTGTGAGCCTCGTCCTGTGAGTCAGGAGGAGACGAGGGGGCGGGACTCTGTGAGCTCATCTCCGCGCCACCCACCCACACCCAAGGACGCCCAGTCTAGAAGCTCCAGTCCGGATCACCCCAGCCCTGCTTGGGGGGACCCTCACAGCCCCGCCCCCTCCTGTCCACCACCCTGTTCTCTCCTATTCTTTTGAGCACCCTGTCAATGCTCACAGGAGGCTGGAAAGAACCTTCTACCCCAGTCACCCACTTCACAAAGGGCGCCACACCCCACCCCAGGGCTCACCGCTTCACCGCTGGGGAGGGGAACCCACAGCTGAACACGTCAGGGTCACATGACCCCAGGCTCAGACACCCCGGCCTTCTCTCCATGGGACTCCTGAGCACTCCCTCCCCGAAAAGAACCCAGGGTCCTGCACGCCAAGTCCTCCCACCCGCAGGGAGGAATCCCCAGGGGCCCTGGGATCTCTGAGCAGCCCATGGGTCCGGGCAGCGGCACCGGCAGACAGGTCGTTGGCCTTCCCAGGCTGGGGCTGCTGGGGCAATAAAGAGTAGGAAGGGGAGACGGGACGCAGATCCCACCAGTGCTGGCCCCGCCCCCCACGCAGGGGCACAGGCACACACTCCGTCTCTGCTGCTGCTCTGGACTTTGGGAAGAGACACCAGCCAGGGCTTGCTGGGTGGGGCAGGGGACCCCCACACGCACAGGCTGGGCCTGTCCTCCAGGGCCCGAGTTGCCTGTCACAGCCCCAGATCTGGTGCCACGTAGCCTGCTTTTTATTGACCACGTCTGGCTGCTGGGCCAGGACCTTCTGCCCCACCTCCACCCCAGCCCCCCATACCCACAGGTGCACACAGATGCACCGTGTCCTCCCAGCTTTGTCCATAACATTTTTGTTTTCTAGGAACTCTGGGCCGGGGTCTTACTGGGCCCCGGGCTGCGGGGGCAGCCTTTAGGAAGCAGGTGTCCTCCTCCTCTCCCAGCCCAGCCCCGGGAGGCTGTTTGAGTGCAGGAGCCCACAGCCTCTCTGGGCCCACCTGTCCAAGGCAGCTCTGTGCAGCCCCTAGCCCCATTACCTGCCCCGCACGGCCAGCAGCAGCGGGCTGAAGCCATCCGTGTCCCGGGTGTTCACGTCCACACCTCTCTGCAGCAGCATGGTGACTGCCTCTGTGTGGCCTCCCCGGGCGGCCGCGTGCAGTGGGGTTTGGCCGTTAAAGTCCACCAGGCCCAGGTCACTGCCCTGGAGTGACACAAGGACATGCGACCCCTGAGGGAGACCCAGGCGGGGCCAGGTAGGCCATGGGGAGGGTGGGGTCCCTCTGAGGGTAGGGCCCAGCACAGCCCCTGCGCCCACCCTCAAAGCCTCAGTGAGGCCTGACAAGCTGGCAGGACAGTCCTGCTGCCCAGTCTGGCTGACAAGGGCTTAGTGTGGTCAGTGGGTGGATGAAAGGCCGTCCTGCCTACAGGGTTCAGAGCCCCGGGGCCAGGCGTGGCTGGGGCTGGGCCCCCAGGGTGGGGGAGGCTCACCAGCTCCATAAGCGCCTGCAGCGCCTCCAGGTCACCGGCGTGGGCGGCAGCACAGGCCAGGCTGGGCACCAGGGCATTCCGCAGGGCATCTGCCTCCTAGGTGGGGAAGGCGGCACCCTGGGACCCATGCCTCCCTTTGGCATCTGGTGGAACTGGCAGTCCCCGGTGCTGTATGACCCCTGCCAGCCCCCACACAAGGGCCCGCAGATCCCAGGGCGTGGGTGAGAAGGAACCTGAGCTGCCACGTCGGAAGGCCTGGGGTTGAGCCTCACCACCCCGCCCCACCCAGGCCCACCTAGGACCCCTTCCCCTGGAGCTAAGGCCAGGCCACGAGACCACCATCCAGCCCTGTCCCCAACAGGTGTGTGGCCAGTGCCTGCTACCCACCCTCCCAGACTCCCCCGTCTGCTCCCACCGCCGTCGGGCCGGAATGGTCACCCGCATAAGGAGAGCGTGGGAAGCAGAGCCAGACCCCTCCCCTGGAAGGAAGGCCCTGTTCCCACGGCTGCACCTTCCCAGAAGAGCCACCTGCCCCCAGCACCGGGCACCAGGAGCTCCCCAAGACGCCAAAAGGCCGCGGTCCTGGCAGAGGCCCCACAGGGGCCACCACACCCAGCGGGTACAACGTGGCCTGGTGACAAGGTTGCTGCCTCTGGCCTGCCTCCCTACAGCATTCAGGCCCTATGCAGCCACCCTAATAACAGGCCATGCACGCCGGTCCTTTCCATCTGCCCATCACCTGCCCCAGCAAGTGGCAGTTGCAGCACATGGCTCACAAGACAGGTCCATCCCTGTAGGGGGAAACTGAGGCACTGAGGCCGGGGCAGGACCCCACACAGTGGGGAGCAAGGCTGTCTGGCCTGCCAGGCCCCATGTCAGGCCTGGATGTTTGGCCCAGCAGCCAAGGGGGCATGTTGCGGGGTCCAGGGAGGCCCCATCCCCTGCAGACCCCAGGCCTCGAAAGCCCCCCTTCCTAGGTCTGGGCACCTCAGTTGTGCAGGGGACGTGCTCAAAGGCTGGCCCTCACCTCCGGGTTCCTCACCTGGAACCCCTGGTGCTCAGAGCCTGGGAGAGCCCAGAGCAAGCACCGCCCCCACTCACCCGCCCTTCTTCTGGACAGGCTGCTCCCGAGGCAGCCCCGCACTAAGGCAGCGCCGCCAGTCAGACGGCAGCGCCGCCAGTCAGACGGCAGCGCCGCCAGTCACAAGGCAGCGGCCTGCCGAGCCCCGGCCCCAGCCTCCCTGCTGTGTGCCCACTGCCTGGCCCTTCCTGCCTCCTGCCTTATAGACCCTGCAAACCTTCCTTGCTGCAGACCCCAAACCCTTCTCCTGGGCCCCAGAACCCGGGTGTGCCTAACTGTTTGGGCTCAAGTGATGGCCACAGGGGCTCGTGCCTGCCTGGTGCATCCCAGGGTGACCAAGAGGGTGCACAGCCCCCAGCTGCCACTCAGGCCTGTGTCCCACGCCATTACCTGGCTGCCACTCAGACTGAGGAGCCAGGAGACCCCACGGCCCAGCGTGTTGCCCTGCAGTGAGGGCCGGCGCTCTTCCACCGAGGGTGGCGTCATCTCCCCCCGAAGGTCCTTGGTCAGCAGCTGGTGGAGAGAACAGAGGCGAAGTGGCTCTGCCAGGGCTGGATGGGCAGCCCAGGACAGCCTGGAGGGTCGGGCTACCCGGGCACAGTCAGGGGTTGCCCTTGGCCTGAGCCTCGGCCGTGTGTGCTTCATCCCTCGGGCCAGAGCGGGCTGGGTCCCCTCGCAAGGCCAGCCCCACTCCCTGGCCCTACCAGCTCAGGGTCTCCAGGGGCCCCAAAAGCCTCTGTCCAGCCCCAGAGGCTGGCAACCCAAGGGTCTGGGGCCAGCTGTGTCTGAACCCCACCCTCCAGGAAGAGTGGAGAGCAGGAGAGGATTTCCTGGCGACAGTTAGGGGAGCCTCAGGTCTCCATGCAGGCTGAGAAGGCACAAGGACAGGCGGAGCCTGGGCTGGGGGTCCAGTGAGGGCTGTGGGGAGCCTGGGCCCAGAGCTGCCCTTCCCCACTATAGGGAGCCACATCCCTCCCCTTCCCAAACAGGACACACCCTGGACCGGCCCCCAGGCTCTTCCAGCATCGCCCCAGACATGCCTCTGGGAGCCAACTGACATGCTTGTGCACACCGAGGGTTGCCCACAGCCCGAGAGCGCCCGCACCTCCTTCCTGTCATCCAGGCTCAGCCCTGGCTGGCCCAGCACATACGATAGCTTGGCCAGGGCGGCCTCCGATGTCATGTCGAAGCCTGAAATGACGCCGGCTCCCGCCATGGCCTGTGAGGAGGGGGCGTGTGGGCAGGAAGGGCGACTCACCACGGCCCCCAGCCCGTGAGGGGTGGGTCAGAGCCCACCTCTGCAAGGCCCTCAGGCTGTCCCCTTCCCCGCTAGGCCCTGATCTCCCGGCACTACCATGCCAGCTGCATAGTCTGTGGTCACAGCCCCCTGGAGGCAGTGGGTACAGTTGACGATGACCAGGCCGCGCTCGGCGGCCACCCGCAGCTCCTGCAGCAGGTCGGGCTTGGTGGGTCCGTTCCCTGAACCGAAGGTCTCCATGACCACGCCCTTCAGGGGAGGCTGCAAGAAGGCCCGAACCTGTGGGGCGGCAGGGTGGGGGCTGGATGGTGAGGGTCTCTGCCCTCAGCACCACTGAGACTTGCCCCATGCCCTCCCAAGGAGAGGGACCCCAAGCCAGGGGCAGCTGGTGCCTGCTCTGCTCCCGGGACAGTGGGGCTCCTGGCAGGTGTGCATGGCTGCTGGCACCTGGAGGGGGCTGCTCCCCCCACATTCTCCCAAAGGGTCGCCCCGTCTGTAGGGACGAAGGCTTTGTGTGGCAGAACGCCGTGGAAACACTTCAGAGAGGTGGGAGAGGAGCCAAGAAGGCCATCAGAGGCCCCAGAGCAAACCCCCCTGTCCAGCACAGCAGGGGCGGCTCCCAGCCAGCTGGAATCTGCGGGAGGACACTGCCTCTAGAAAAGCATGGAGGACCCCGTTCTGGCTGCGAGCCGCACCCCAACCCTGCCCACTCCCCGAGAGGCTGGAAAGCACCACGACCGAGGACAGGGGACAGGGCCTGGGGCTGGTGGGGCCACACTGCAGACATCTCAGGTCCATGCGGGGTCTGCACTGGCTGGTGAGGGCCCCAGGGAGCCTGAGGGCCGTGGGAGCTGCAGAGGGCTGGGGCTCGGGGCTGCAGGGGCAGGATGGCCGGGGCGGTCCCTACCAGGGCGGCAGGGATCCCAGGGTAGAGGCGCAGCAGGCCCACGTCCTGCTCCATGCTGCTGTGCACCACCAGCCCAGCCTTCCCGTCCACCTTCCGCACCAGCTCCCTGTTGACTGAGGACAGGGAAGGGCCTGTGTGGTGCCTTCAGGCCTCCTGCCAGCCGAGACCCCAGCCCAGTGCCTGGCCCTCTGCACAGGCCGCCTCCTCCCTTGTTTTCAGAGCCCTGAGCCTTCGAGGCTCAGCCCCCTCGCCCTGCCTCCTCTCCCGCAGGCAAATCCTCCCAGGCTTCCGCGCAGTCCGGCCTGTGCCAGGCTCCGCAGCGTGCACGGGGCTGTGGGAGGAAGCACTCGTTGGCCAGCGAGAGACCGATGGCCGAGCAATGGGCAACACAGTCTCAAGGGTGAAGCCCAAGGAAACTCCGCTGGCCAGGCGAGGGGGCAGGAGGGTCCTGCAGAGATGGAGGCCAGGCTGTGTCTTGCAGGCCGCATGGGGGCGTCAGGCGAGCGCAGAGGCGAGGAGGGCAGGCATGCCCAGCTGGGGAGCCACCAGCAGTCACTGCGCTGGGTCACAGGCGTGGGGCAGCATCGTCGAACCAGCCAGCCTCCTCTGCCCCTTGCCAGGCACCCACTGTGCCCACTGCCCACCAGGTCAGTGGTTGAATGAGCCAACAAATGGACTTTCGGACCCCTCACCTCTGGGGAGAGAAGGCCTCCATCCAGTTCACCCCAAAATCCTAATGTGTGCCCATCACCCCCTCCCCACACCCAGGGTGGGTGATGGTGGAGGTGCAGGCCCCAGGTGAAGTGGGGAGGGATGGCTATTTGGGGTCAGTGCCCCTTGAACCCGTCCATGCAGAGGGGCTCCCCAGAGGACATGCCTGTCCTCGAGCTGAAGGCCGCCACTCTGGCAGCAATTGAGCCCCCAGGGTTCTGCCGACTTTCCCGCTCCATGTGGGTGGGGGTGGGAGGCTGATGCCGCAGGCCTGGCCCCCAAATCCTCAGAGGCCAGCGCCAAGGCTGAGGTCCATTCCCTCTGCCCCTCTCCACACTCATGGCAGCCTCCAGCAGAGCAGGGCTGGACACTGGGGACTCCCACCACACTGTGAGGTGTCAGAGCTGCCCAGAGCAGTAAACACCCTGGAGGCTGGAGAGCCCAGCCCAGGAAACTGAGGCCCAGGGGTGGGGAAGGGCCTGGGCACCTGGAGAGCCCGGCACGGTGCTGGGACAGGAACCTGGGCAGGAGGACCCCCGCACAGGGCTCTTCCTCCTGCCCACAGGGAGATGTCACCCACATGTCTCCGGCCGCTTCCGCCAGAGCAGCTTGCATGCGATAAAAAGGACTTTCCTGGCATGGTGGAGCTGAAGGGGGGAGATGTGGGGTGCTGGGGATGAGAGAGGGGGGAGTGGAGCCCCCAGCAGTGAGTCTTCCACCCCCACCAGAGCCCACAGCATCAGTCAGCCCCACATGATGGCAGCGTGAGATGCCCTTTAACCGAGGGCGTGTGTCTCAGCCGGACAAGCAGATAAGGCGTCAGCACAGGGAAGGAGGGGGCACCGCTGCCACCGGCAAAGAGTTATGGCTGAGAGGGGGCTACACAGAGACAAAGAGGGCCCACACCCACCCCGCACTGACCTCCCGCCTCCTGAGAGTCTGTGGACGCCACCCTTGGGATCCCAGTCCTTCCTGCCCAGGCCTGCTAGAGGCCAGGGGAATCGTGACCCCACACCCGGAGGCAGAGAGGAGCGCTGGTGGCTCCATGGCCAGGCGAGGCCTGCAGGCTCAGCCCCTTACCCCCAAGAGGGGCTATGGTCCTGTTTTACAGATACGGGAGCTCAGCACAGGAGCCGAAGGGTGTAGTCTGTGGCCTCAAAGCTGGATGCGGCACAGCTGGGGTGGCTGGGACACGTCTGGGAGGGAGGTGGCTTCTCCCAGTGCACAGAGGAGGGCTCTGGGGCTCTGCGTTGGGGTGACCCAGCGTAAGGACCCATGGCTGGTGAGTGACAGGCCTGGCCTGACCCCACAGCCATATCCCCTTCTCTACCCTCCTCTGCTCCAAGGGCCCCAGCAGAGTGGGCCGGGGCCAGGGTTCAGCACAGAAGGGTAAGGGTGCAGGATTTGCCTGGGGGTGACAGTGTGGTCTCCTGAGACACATGGAAAGGACAGGGCCAGCAGGGCCTCCTCCAGCCTCCCACGCACCCCCCCCCACCCTTGGCGCCGAGCCAACTGTGGACAGGAGCACCAAGCCCGCCCATGACTCCCGGACCAGCCCAGCCCCTCACTTCCCAGACAGTAGGTAAAAAGCCCAGGACAAGCCCTCGACAGGGTGCTGGCAGCTGGCATCCGGGCCCAGGCTGGCATTGCTACCCCTAGCTGGCTCAGAGAGGCTGAGGGTGCACACTGCCAACCTGTGCCCCTCCCCAGGGGCCCCAGCAGCCACGCCCTGGGCAAGGCCTGAGGTTTCTCAACACCAGGTGCCAGAACCGGCCCGGCAGCCTGGCATCAGGTTCCCACACCCACATGCACGTGGGAAACACTCAGGGGTGGGGGGCTGGGGCCAGGGCAGCCTCCCACCCAGACCAGCCTTAGTGCTGCGCCCAGGAGCTGCCCCGCGGCCCTGGGCCTGAGGCCGGTGTGTCTTGAGCCTCGTGGCCTGCCCGGGCTTAGCACCCGGTGCTGGCGGAGTCCCTGGAATCCAGGGCACGGTCCTCTGTGCACTGTCGGGGCGGGGTCCACCCACCAGCAGAAGCTGCACTCCTGAGCCCCAGATAAGGTGTGAATCAGGCCCCATGGGGGAGCCGGGCCTGCAGGGCACCACCCACATCTCTTGCTGCTCCTTGTCCCTGGGCTGGAGGGGCCGAGTGCCAGCATCCAGCATGGGCAAGCAAGCCAGTACCCTACCAGCACCAGCTCACAAGCCACCTCCTCCAAGAAGCCTTGAGGGCTGCTCTGGCCCTCGGTGAGCAAGTGGACCCCTGACCAAGCCCCTGAGACCCGGTGTGCTGCACACACAGTAGACACACTGTTGTGTTCTGGGCCTCACACTCCCTAGAAGGTGCTCAAGGGAGCAGCAGGAAAAAGGGACAGGGTGTGAGCCCAGGACAGGAGGGAACAGCAGGAAGAAGGGACGGGGTGTGAGCCCAGGACAGGAGGGAACAGCAGGAAGAAGGGACGGGGTGTGAGCCCAGGACAGGAGATAGCGTGCAGGCTTCAGTCGGTGCCTCCCTGTGGGAGCCTGCCTCTCTCTGCCTCTGTTTCTCACCTGTAGAACCAGGCAGTTTCCTCTGTCCTGTCCTGCTGAGGGGCCCTGGGGCAACAAGCAAGTCAGCCACCGAGCCCGGACTCTCACATGCAGGCTTTGTCTTGAGATCCAAAGACGCCGCCTCCACCCGCTTCTGCAGACGGCCCCACAGCCAGACATGCCCAGAGCCCCTCCTGTCCCCTGACTTCTGGTGGATGCTCCAGGAAGGCCCCTGCCCTGCCAGACCCTTCCCAGGGCCCCCTCATGCCAGGCCCTGGAGCTCCCCAGGGTCCTTGCCTGTGTCTGGAGATTCTTCCAGGAAGCTGTGCCCCAGCAGCCCATAGCCCAACCCTTTCTCCAGGAGGGTCTGCTCCTCCTTAAAATGGGGGAGTGGGGAGCCTCTGCCACACCGGGAGATTCCCTAGGAAGGGCCTCCCCAGGCGTCCAGTGACCTTGTGGGCTTGACCCACCAGCCCGCCATGGCCCAGGCCTGGACAGAAGCCCAGTGTGGGTGAGGGGGTGCCTCCACCCCACCCCCGCAGACAGGAACAGCTGCTTTGGTCCTGGGCAGGCAGCCCCACCCAGCCCCGGGTGAGGTGTCAAATGCCCCCAAAGGAAGGCCAGTGCTGCCAAGCCCTGGAGCCTCCGCCGGGCTGGACCCCACCTCAGTCAGTCAGGATGAGACACAGGGCAGGTTTGGGGCTGCCTCGAAACAGCAGGAGGCCAGGGCAGGCCGGATGCATCTCGCAGGAGGGAGGGGATGCTCCCGCTGCCTCAGGGAGGGGTGCTGGGGTGGGGTCAGGAGGACTGGCCATGCCAGCCGTGGACCTGGAGCAGGCAGGGGCCGGGTAGAGTCCAGGAAGCAGGGGCTCCCTCAGCAGGAGCACACCCCAGATGGAGAGACGGTAGGCCAGGGAGTGACTTCCGGGCAGGCCACTGGAGTGGCCCTGCGTCTCAGGTGAGGCCTGGCAGGGCACCGGTCTCTGAGAACAAGCTCCAAGGCTGCTCCTACAGCCAGGGCCAGGGGGCGGGCTTGGCCCCCCCCCAGAGGGAAGCCTCAGGACACAGGATCGCTCGAGTCAGCCCCACAAGGATGGCTGGGCTGCCCGCCGGAACCAGAGGACAGAAAGACTCCCTGAAACTCCTGGGGACGAGGCTACGGCACACAGAGGTGTGGCTGAGCCAGGTGGTCACTGGGGACCTCCTAGGCCTGGGGCGAGTGGTTGGGCAGGACACATGAGGGCCAGATGCCCCAAACCTCTCTTCCAGGCCTCCCGCCTCTGAGCCTGCAGGGACCTGAGGAGGCCCCCACCTCTGTGGCCATGCAGCAGCCCTGTCCACGCAGCCCTGGCTTCTCCACAGCCCAGGGTAGCTTCTCCACAGCCCAGGGCAGAACCAAGCCAGGGCAAGTCAGAACCAAGCATGGTGCTCTCAAACTCTGCCGAGTCCCAGCCACGAGCTCCCTGCAGCAGCCCCTCGCCCAGCACCAGCACTGGGCAGGCACCTGGCCCTCCTCTTGTGGGGCTTACTTGTGATGTCAGCACCCACTGTGGCCAGAGGCAGCAGGTTCGGGGAGCAGAAAGCTGCGAACCTCCGAGCGTCCACCTTGGTTGTCCGGTTGCCCCGAAACAGCTGATTCTGGAAGAAAAGGCAGACCTGCGGGAAGGGAGCGACAGAGTTCAGAGCAGCGGCCACCCTGTCCACGACCCCTCTGCCCTCCAGCTTCCTCCCTGCCATCAATGGGGTGCCCAGACCCAGAGGGAGGTGGGACTGTAACCCCACCCACCGCAGGCAGAGACCCTCCTGGGAGCAGGTACTGCCCCTCTCGGGCCCTTTCCTGCCCTGCCACCTACCCCCGGGCTAACCAGAGCCTGCAGGGGCCTGGGAAGCCCAGGGCCTGGGGCGTGCAAGTGGCTGGGTGGCAGGAGGGTACCGTAATTCCTTCCCTTCGCACCTGCCCACTGACCCCACCACTGCTTCTTACAGAGCCCTGGGAACTCATCCCAAAGGTGCAGCAAGCACAGCTGATGCTGGAGGCCCCTGCCCATGGTGAATGGGAGTCCCTGAGGCCCCTGCTCAGGAGCCCGTGTGGGGGCTCTAGTCCAGCTGCTCAAGAGCCTTGGGTAAAGCCACTGCCCTAGGGTGGGGGAGATCTTTGGACACTCCTTCCTGGGACGCCACAGGAAACAGGGAAAGACATGGAGGAGGGAAACTGACACCCTTCAGAGCCCTGCTGGCTGCAACCTGTTCTTATAGAAACTTCCATACCTATCTCTAATGTAAAACCTCCATACGTATCTCTAACGTAAAACCTCCAAACGCATCTCTAACGCAGAACCTCCATACGCATCTCTTAACGTACAACCTCCACACGCATCTCTAACGCAGAACCTCCACACGCACCTCTAACGCACAACCTCCACACGCACCTCTAACGCAGAACCTCCACACGCACCTCTAACGCACAACCTCCACACGCACCTCTAACGCAGAACCTCCACACGCACCTCTAACGCACAACCTCCACACGCACCTCTAACGCACAACCTCCACACGCACCTCTAACGCACAACCTCCACACGCACCTCTAACGCACAACCTCCACACGCACCTCTAACGCACAACCTCCACACGCACCTCTAACGCACAACCTCCACACGCACCTCTAACGCACAACCTCCACACGCACCTCTAACGCACAACCTCCACACGCACCTCTAACGCACAACCTCCACACGCACCTCTAACGCAGAACCTCCACACGCACCTCTAACGCAGAACCTCCACACGCACCTCTAACGCAGAACCTCCACACGCACCTCTAACGCAGAACCTCCACACGCACCTCTAACGCAGAACCTCCACACGCACCTCTAACGCAGAACCTCCACACGCACCTCTAACGCAGAACCTCCACACGCACCTCTAACGCAGAACCTCCACACGCACCTCTAACGCACAACCTCCACACGCACCTCTAACGCACAACCTCCACACGCACCTCTAACGCACAACCTCCACACGCACCTCTAACGCACAACCTCCACACGCACCTCTAACGCAGAACCTCCACACGCACCTCTAACGCACAACCTCCACACGCACCTCTAACGCACAACCTCCACACGCACCTCTAACGCAGAACCTCCACACGCACCTCTAACGCAGAACCTCCACACGCACCTCTAACGCAGAACCTCCACACGCACCTCTAACGCAGAACCTCCACACGCACCTCTAACGCAGAACCTCCACACGCACCTCTAACGCAGAACCTCCACACGCACCTCTAACGCAGAACCTCCACACGCATCTCTAACGCAGAACCTCCACACGCATCTCTAACGCAGAACCTCCGTACGCATCTCTAACGCAGAACCTCCGTACGCATCTCTAACGCAGAACTTCCGTATCTCTAACGCAGAACTTCCATACGCATCTCTAACGCAGAACTTCCATACATATCTCTAACGTAGAACTTCCATACATATCTCTAACGTAGAACTTCCATACGTACCTCTAATGTAAATATCCACAACATAAGATCTAGAAGACAGTGCACCCAGCTATTGGCAGTGGCGTCTGGGGAGGGGCTGGGGGGAGTTTGTTTCCTGGCTGCTCTCTGGGCTCCTGCCCCCACCCCACCTGCCCCGCCTCCACGTGCGCCAGGCAGGTACCTCTGGGATCACATACTGGCCGGCCATGAGCAGTGCCCCCAGCAGGTTCTCACGGCCGTCGCTCCACAGGGCATGGATGGGCACCTGGGGGAGAGGCCACGGAGTAGCTGAGGCCTGGGAAGCCCAGAAGCCTGGGATGTCTGGCTCATCTCTCCAGGTTAAACCCCCAGGCCCAGCCCAGGAGCCCCAGGCGGGGTGTGGGAAAGAGGACAGGCAGGCTTGGACTGCAGCAGGCAGCCTGGAGATGGGTGCCTTGGGGGAACGGGGCACTCAGAGGAGCTGGGCAGTAAGCCCGTCTCCAAGGCCACCAACAACAGCTGTCCCTGCGGACGATGCCAGCCTGCACCCAGGGCCTCAACCCACCCACCAGCTCCCTCTACATGTCCAAGAGCCCAGTGCTGGCAGCAGGGGCCAGCCCGTCCCCATACTGGAGAACGCATCACAGGCCTCCCACCACAGCCGCCCTGCCCAGCTCCCTCGCTACCCCAGAAGAACTGTGGGCTGGAAGGAGGGTGGTGGGGGTGGGGGGTGGGTGGGCTGTGACAGAAAGGAACTGCCTCGGGATGCCAGGCACAGTACAGCTCCTCCCGCAGCTGCCTGTGTCTAGCATGGGCGACTGTGCTATGGTTGACTGAACAGCGCGTCCCAGGAGGGAGCAGGTGGCCGTGCAGAGGCCAGGGTCTTCAGGAGGAGGCGGCCGGGAAGTGGTCAGTGCAGAGCCTCTGGAGGGAGAGAGCCCTGGCAGGGGGTGGCAGTCCTGGGTCCTGGGTGCTCCCTGACTCAGCCCTCACGTGGTACGTGGCTGTGGGTGAGCCCCTAGCCTGTAAGCCTCAGTTTCCCCACAGGTATAACAGGGATAAGGATGTCCCGGCACAGGCCAACATCAGAGTGAGGACGACACGCATGTGAACGTTCCTGGGTCCTGCGGTGCTCGTAACTGTGCCCTTGATCCCCTAGAGAGGTCCACGGGATGTTCTGCTCCCCCAGGGCTCGGGAAGGTCTGGGAAGAGGAGAACCAGCTGGAGCCCCATCCCTCCTTCTCGAGTTCTGGGGCGGGAGGCACTGCTCCACCGCTAACAGGTGTGTGCAGTGGGCCCTGGGGAGACCCTGGAGGGACAAGGGAGACGGCGCCAGGCAAGCAGAGTGGGGTGGCTAAGCCACCTCCCCGGACTGCTCCTCGCAGACCTCCTAAGAGGGCCTCCATGGAGCTTTCTGGAACGGCCACCAAGCTCAAAGGGACACAGGTACCAGTTTCCCATACAAGACCTTAGCCTCAGCCGTGGGAAAGGATCCCAAGGGGTTCAGGTGCCCACTGCCACCCGCAGGCAACAGGGACCCCTAGTCAGCTTCTAGCCAACCTCCCCTGCCACATCCCCTCAAATCCAGTTTTCCAGAACACTCTACTGGCCTTGGCTTATGGGATTTGTGCTGGGTTAGGGTGAGAGAGGCAGGGAAATCGTGTGCCAGGGCCCCCAGGATGGCATCGCCTAGACCCACAGTGGGCGGAGCAAACAGAGGGACAAAGGCAGGGACACGGCCGGGCCTCCTGGTGTGGCTCTGTGCGCGGCCACCCTGATGCGCCAGATGGAGAGGTGGGCAGCAGCCGCGAGGAAGCATCGGGAGGAGAGGAAGGGATGCCTGGCACCCCCAGGGCCGAGGTGGACCTGGCTCTGGGTGCTCCAGGGCCTCACAGCTCCCAAGGACACCAGCAGGAGATGACCCCCCTCCCGCGGGGCAGGTGGTGCTGGAGGTGACCGCCCATCCCGCGGGGCAGGTGGTGCTGGCACCCGGGCAGGACCTGAGCATTTGCGAGCCCCAGCACGGGCCCTGCAGCAGCCACCTCAGGAACTGCTGGGCTGAGCAGGAAGCCCGGGGTCCCGCAGCGGCCGCCCACAGCGCTGACTTGCCCTGTGGCCTCAGGAAGCCCCTGTTCCTAGGAGCCCTGGGCCCCTGGGGTTACCTGGGCCCCAGTGAGGATGACGGTCTTCTGCAGGTTCTCCAGCATGAAGGACAGCATCGAGGCAGCAAAGGCCATGGTGTCGGTGCCGTGGATGACCACAAAGCCGTGGTACTGCTCGTAGTGCCTCTGCAGGAGGGGCGCATGCTCAGGCAGGCCAGCCCCTCGCAAGCAGGTGTGGGGGAGGTTGCAGCATGGGGGAAAGGGTCCAGATGCAGAGAGGAGGACTCAGGGGAGGCGCCCGTGGGACCCTGGCCTGGAAGTCCCTCTCTGGAAGATTAGCCCCTGGCGTGGAGTCCTGGGACTCCCACGCTCTCCCTGCCCCGAGGCTTCCATGCCACTCAGGTGCACCCACCACGCTGAGGCTCCCCTCAGAGCACTCGAGAATGAGTCCCTCCAAGGGGCCTCTGCACACTCCCCAAGGGTGGGAGAGCGCCTCTCCATGGCAGCAGGGGGCTGTGGTGGTGCACGAGCCTCGAAGCCCAGACCGCGGGTCAGGCAAGAACACAACGGTGGGCACAAGGACGCCCGCAGGGTCAAGGCACAGCCATGGCCGGGAACCAGCAGGTGATCCTGGAGGTTGCCTGGATCTGGACCTGGGCGGCTGGGCAGGACACCGAAGGGCAGCAGTGAAGCTGGCCATGCAGGGACGTCCTCCGGCCACCACCCCTGGAGGGTGGCTGGCCCAGGCTGCGGCTGCCAGGGCACCGTTCCGAGAGCCCAGGGCCCCATACTAAGCCTGGGCCTGCCCGGGGGGCCATCAAAAGACCCAGCCCCGTAGGCCTGGGAACTGCAGAGGAGCGGAGGCCAAGGAGGGGAAGGGCGCCCTCTGCTGGCCACTCGCGGCAAGACAGCAGGCTGGGCCACCTGAGCCGAGAATGCCTTTGTGAGGCTGCCCAGGGCTGCTCCCTGCAGCAAGGACCGCAGGGCACCTTCGTGGGCCTCAAAAAGCAATCAGGCCTTGCCCGGTGAGGGCTGCCGGCCACAAATGGAGGGTCCTGTCCTGGGTGGTGCTGCCTGCCACCCTGCTGCTGGGAAGGGGAAGCCTAGATGTTCCCACTCAGGGGAGCAGAGGGTTCGTAAGGGAAGCAGGTGAGAATTGGGACTGGAGGGGGCAGGAGGCCCCCTACTAGGGGAGGCAGCTCCGGTAACATGGGAGCGTGTTGTGATGGGGGAGAAGGGAGAAGAAAAGCTGATGGGGCGGGGGGTGGTTCTGCCTGCAGGGGGAGCACACAGGTCGCTGTAAACCACAGGAGTCTTTGAGAGGTGCTGTGGTCCACTAAGACTCCAACCAAGACTCCACTAAATCCACTAAGACTCCAACTGGGCGGGGACGGACAGAGGGCAGTGAGCAGGTCACCAGCCACGCACAAGGAGCTTGCTGGCCCTCGAGGTAGCATCACACGCCACACACCACGCCCCAGATACTAACTGGGACAGGCTAAGACAGCTGTTCCCATTGTGTCCTCATCTGGGAAGTCGACTTGGCCTTATACGCCCACCCCCAGCTTGCATCGGGGAGAGGAACTCAGAGCCTTGCCCGCAGCTCTGACACGTGGACCCTGCCCTTTCCTGAAGCTGCCATTCCCAGATGCTCCCAGGCCCCAGGCTGGGCAGGCCGACTCCACCCCAGACCCTGCAGCTCCTCACCCGTCCCAGAGTGTTTCTGCCGGCCACTGCCCATCCACCAGCCCCACCCATACCCACAGCCCCGCCCACACTCGTAGCCCCACCCACACCCTACAGCCCCACTCACAACACAGCCCCACCCACAAAACACAGCCCTGCCCACACAACACAGCCCACCCCACACCCCACAGCCCCACCCACACTCCACAGCCTCACCCACTCTCCACAGCCCCACCCACAAAACACAGCCCCGCCCACACTCCAAGCCCCACCCACACTCCCCATTCCCACCCATGCTCCCTAGCCCCACTCACACCCAACAGCCCTGCCCACTCTCCACAGCCCCACCCACACACCACAGCCCCACCCACACACCTCAGCCCCACCCACACACCACAGCCCCACCCAGCATTCCCCAGCCCCACTACCTCGATGGTCTGGGCAACGCGAACCCACTCAGCGATGGTCATGTCACTGGAGTCGAAGAGGGGCTGGCACTCCAGCACGGTGTAGAGGATCCTCTGGTTGCGGCTGGCCGGGCTGCGGGACAGAAACAGCAGGAGGCGGAACAGCAGGCTCCCGCTCTGCACCTCCTCCTGCTCTAAATGCCTTGACCCGCTCTGTTCCCCTCTGGCAGAGCTGGGTTCCCTACGCCAAGGGCTCCACACATAGCAAGTTCTCAGCATCCCAGGTACGGGGCCCGGCCCCCCTTCCACCTGGAGCCCCCCACAGAGGCAAGGACGTGGGTCAGGATGGGCCACTCCCAGCAGTCTTCTTCCCACACCAGCTCGAAGAGGGGGGCTGGGACCAGCCCATGCCCAGGCAGGAGAGGATGCTTGCAGGAGGCTCGCCTGTGGCAGCTGTGGCGGTCAGCCACCACGAGGGCAACTCCCAGCTCACCCCCAGCTGTGGGGGACATCAGGGAGCTGGGCCCAGAGCTGAGAAATGGAAAGACCTCTATGCTGGGGGCAAGGCCACCTGGGCCAGCCGGCTCCTGATATACAGGGTTCCTAGACGGGGCGCCCTCATCACACTTGCCGAAGCAGCCTGGCTGGGGGTGTGGGAGGAGGGTGGGGAGGGAAGGTGGGACCAGGCACAGGGCACCCTCAGAGGTTCAGGCTCTGGTGCAAGGCGACTGCTGGTCAGTCCTAAAGCCCTGTAAGCTGAGGGGATGTTAGAGACAGGGGTGAGCAAATGGCTCACGTGGGCCTGGCCAGCAGTGTCCAGCCTCAGGATCGGTGCCCCCCAGCAGCCATGCCCTGTCCGGGACTGGGAGAAGCCCACACTCACGGCAGCACCAGGGTGTCCTCAGAGAGGCCGCGGGCTTGGGCGTGCTCCTCGTCATGGAACATGGGCAGTGTCCTCAGGATGGCAGCCAGGCCCGTCCCGGGCACGAGCACTGCAGGCAGAGTCCAGGTGGATGCTGGGGTCAGGGGCTGACAGCCATGGCCGCCTCCTCCCTCAATGAGGGGCAGGACCAGAGCTGGTGGGATGGGGCTCCAGTCTTATGACAGTCAGAGGCTGGGAGGAAGGGCTATGGCTGCCCCTGGGACCCCTCAGAGGGCAGGCGGCTGACCCGCGTTTGGAAGCCATGGCTTCCTACCTTGGAGCCCGTGGTGATTCCTCATTTCGCACCTGGACGGCCCCAGGAGCTCTGCCCAGGTCTCCAGCTGCTCCACCCAGGCCCTGCCCCTGCTCCCACCTCCTTCTCCAAATGCTTAGTCCACACTCCCCACCAAGGCCCATGGGGCTCAGCCTTTGCCTCACTGTGGATATACTGTGGGCTCTGCCTGGAAGTCCTGCCTCATCCCCACTTCTCACCCAGTAGGTGCCTCAAGGCCCAGATTGGGACACCACCCCCAGGAAGCCCTCCCAGATGCCCAGGCTGTAGTGCTATTCCCACATTCTCCCTCACTGGCCCTCGAGCTCCCAAAGGGCACGGACTGTGTGACTCCCTCAGGGTCCAGCCCAGGTCCCCTTCCCCAGCTCCCCGACCTGGAGGGCCTAGCACACAGCAAGTGCACAGACGGGCTGGTCCCACCCCCAGCAGCTCTGCCACCTTCCTGCAGCCTCTGCATCTCAGTTCTGTCCCTTAAATGGAGACCTGGCCACACCACTCATTCCCTGGGGCCAGCTGCTCAGTATAAAGCCCTGACCCCTCAGCCACCCCTCCAGGGCCTCCAGCAAGCCCCAAAGCTCCCTCCCGGCCCTCCCTTCCCTCCCCCAGCAGCAATGCCCCATCCTATCCTGCAGACCCCAGCCATGGTCACCTGCTTTCCCCCCTCGCCCTCTGCAGCTGTACCCATCTCCTATCACTGGCTCACAAATTAACCCCAAACTTGGCAAGTTAAAGCAGCCCCCTCTAATATCCCTCCAGCCACACCCCTCCCTGACATCGCCCTCCACTGCTGGGCTCACCCTGGTCTCCACATCTCTGCCTGTTAAGTCACCAGCCCCGGGACACCAGCCCCTTGGCCCCGTGAAGGTTTATGGCACCCGTGATCCTCCTCTGGCCTTACACAAAAGCCGTGGAGCCCCGGGGACGTTTGCCAGAGGACTGGAAGATGCAGGCCAGCTGAGGTGCAGCCGCTGACAAAATCACCCCGCCAGTAGGGCTCAGCCAGCAGACGGGGGAGGCAGAGCCCTCGCATGTTTGTCTGCCCGTCTGCCCTCCGAGGCGCCCAGAGCACAGCCAGGACACGGGCTGCAGGAACAAAGGTCTGGATTCACCAGCCTTGTGAACCCCAAGGACCCAACCTCAGACCCTGGACATCCAGGGGGCTCAGGGTCCACCCCACACCGGTGTCCAAGTGTCCCTGTCTCATGTACGGTGGGTTGAAAAAGCATCCTAGATGTCTGCATCCCAGGGCCGGGCACAGTGGCTCAGGCCTGGAATCTCAGCACTTTGGGTGGCCGAGGTGTCAGATTGCTTGAGGTCTGGAATTCAAGACCAGCCTGGTCAACATGGTAAAACCCCGTCTTTATGAATAATACAAAAATTAACTGGTCGTGATGGCAGGTGCCTGTAATCCCAGCTACTTGGGAGGTTGAGGCGGGAGAATCACTTGAATCTGGCAGGCGGAGGTTGCAGTGAGCCAAGATCGCACCACTGCACTCCAGCCTGGGTGACAGAATGAGACTGTCTCAAAAAATTAAATAAATACATAAAAATAAAAAAGATGTCCACATCCCAATCCCCGGTACCTGTGGGTGTCACTTCATACGGAAGTGTCTTTACGGATGTGATATTAGGGGTCGTGGGGCGGGAGGTGGCCCTGGACAATCCAGGTGGGCCCTAAACGCCCTCTCGTGTTTCCTCACAGGTGGGAGGCCACAGAGCACGGGGAGGGGAAGGCCATATGACGACAGGGCAGAGCGGCCCTTGGAGATGCTGGCCTGGATGACTGGAGTGATGCGGCCACAAGCCAAGGATTGCGGCAGCCACCAGACACTGGAGGTGGCAGGGGTGGCTCCTCCCGCAGAGCCTCAGGACGGAGCGGTGCCCTGCAGCACCTTGGCTCAGCCCGGGGAAACCCCTCTCAGGCCTCGGCCTCCAGAACCCAGAATGAACTTCTGTGATGTTCAGCCGCCCGGCACAGTGGCCACAGGAAACAAAAAGTCACTCTCCACTCATCACGGTGGGTGAAGCTGGGGTGTCTTATGGGGAAGGTGGAGGGGGCACATCTGGTTTGGTTTTGTGGGACATGCTCACATTGTGCAAGGTCACCTCCAGCTGCTGCTGACTCATGTGGGGGAACAGCTTCCAGAAACTTCCAGGAATGCTGCAGAGTGGTAGGCGTGGCTATGGGCCCTGCTGTCCCTGCTGGGGGCATGTGTGGGCACCACAGGCGAAATCAGCCAAAGACAAGACTAAACTCTCTTGGCGTCCTCTTCTCTCAAGCAAAACACTCCATATGTGCTTTTGCAGTGGTTTTTATGGCTCACACCTGTAATCCCAGAATTTTGGGAGGCTGATGCAGGAAGATCATTTGAGCCCAGGAGTTCAAAACCAGCCTGGCCAATTTCTTTCTTTTTTCTTTTTCTTCTCCTTTCTTCCTTTTTTTTTTTTTTTTTTTTTTTTTTTTTTTTTTTTTTGAGGCAGAGTCTCACTCTGTTGCCCAGGCTGGAGTACAGTGATGCCATCTCGACTCACTGCAACCTCCACCCTCCGGGCTCAAGCAATTCTCCTGCCTTAGCCTCCCGAGTAGCCGGGATTACAGGCATGCACCACCACACCTGGCTAATTTTTTACTTTTAGTAGAGACGGGGTTTCGCCATGTTAGCAAGGCAAGTGAACCACCCGCCTTGGCCTCCCAAAGTGTTGGAATTACAGGCCTGAGCCACCATGTCTGGCCAAACGTTCCTTTTTCAAACCTATACTGTCGCCAGTAAAGTTTTCTTACCAACCTGCGAGTGGACCACTTTCCAACTCTGGGGCTCCAGCACTCACCCCGCAGTCAATGTGTTGTACGTCAGCAGCCATTCTACAGGTATGTAGTGGCATCAGGTTTTTTTGTTTGTTTGAGACAGGGTCTCGCTCTGTCACTCAGGCTGGAGTGCAGTGGCATGATCTTGGCTCACTGCAACCTCCACCTCCTGGATTCAAGCGATTCTCATGCCTCAGCCTCCCCAGTAGCTGGGACCACAGGCATCTGCCACCACATCTGGCTAATTTTTTTTTTTTGTATTTTTAGTAGAGACAGGGTTTCACCATGTTGTCCATGGCTGGTCTTGAACTCCTGACCTCAAGTGATCCACCCACCTCAGCCTCCCAAAGTGCTGGGATTACAGGTGTGAGCCACCGCGCCCGGTCAGCCGGGGCAATTTCTTTTGTTATTTTAAATAAACACCAGCTTTCAGCCGGGCGCGGTGGCGGGCGCCTGTAGTCCCAGCTACTCGGAAGGCTGAGGCAGGAGAATGGTGTGAACCCGGGAGGCGGAGCTTGCAGTGAGCTGAGATCGCGCCACTGCACTCCAGTCTGGGCGACAGAGTGAGACTCCATCTCAAAAAAATAAAAATAAATAAAAAATAAACAAACACCGGCTTTCACACCTAACTATGATTTTGTAACTTGTATTACTTTTCTCAATGAGGGCCCTCCAAAAGCTTCAAGGGCTGCAGAATCTGAACCCTCCGGCCCTGCCTGGAACCTCTTCCTTGGCCCATCCAGGCAGGTGCCTGAGTTTGCTGGTGACTCGGAAACTCCTCAGCCCCCTGCCAAACACCTGGAAAGGAGGCTTTGCTCTCTAAGACAATGGGCCCCACTGTCACCAGCGAAGTCAAGCTTAGGCTTAGAAACTTGTGAACGTGTAGCACCCATTCAGGAAGGAGGTCCAGGCCAAGGGCACAGACGCCACTGCAGTAACCAAGAAGCCGTGGGCATCACTCCACCGACAGTCTCGACTGCTGGGACCCATGTGGCCACTGGGCAGGGAGCTTCTCTCAGCTGCCTGGCCCCAAATCTCTGCCCTCCCTGCTGTCCCTGCAAGGAGCCGGGCTCAGGAGGGACTTTGGGACAGGCCGGCAAGCAGGTGGGGTTCCCAGTTTGACACAGGAAGTCTTCAAGTTTCTCGGGTGTACAGAACGTGGCCACTGATGCCAGCTTGGGCTTGGGGTTATCAGCCGTGTTTGGATTCACTACGCCCCTTGACCTGTGATAGCTTCAATGAACTCAGAGAAGGGATGGGTCAAGGGGCGTCCCCGCTGGCATCACCTCTGCCCTCCCTGAACTCTGGCAGGGCTCCAGGTGTGCAGCGTTCCACCCACAGGTCACTGTTTACCAGCAGGCGCAGAAGCCGTTCCAACAGCGACAATCAAACAGCTTTACTATGGCAAAGCCACCACTCCCCTCTCACCTCCCCAGGGAAGGCCAGAGCCCACGTCAGCAGTGTGGAGGGAGTAAATCATTGACGCCTGACAGTCTGGCTGCTCCAACCTCAAGAGGGGTTGGGGGAGCCCATTCCTGCGGGTTCCTGGAAGTGGATGCCCCACATGGGTCAGCTAGCAACAGCTGGGGGTGACCTCGCAGCCACAGGAGGACGGGCTGCTGAGCAGAAGCCAGGGCCCCAGTGCACAGAGCACCAAGGGATCTCAGAAGGCTGCTGCAGGTCTGAAGACTGATGCCCCACACCCAATTTCCAGCCTCCAAGTCTCTTGCTTCCCACCCAGACACGGGACCTCACAGCCTCTTTCAGAAATGCGGTGCACGCGTGTGAGTGCACCCACAGGCTGCTGCGGCGAGCACGCGGGGGCCGAGCGAGACGGGCGTGTGGTGGGGTTCCAGTCAGAGTCCACCTGCCCCTGCAGCTCGGACCACTCAAGAACTACATGTTGAGCTCAACGAAACTGCAGTTGGCCACACTCCAAGCCTGAAGGGGTAGCGTCAGGGGCGTCGGACGAGGCCCCAGACAGAGTCCCCAGGTCCTGTCCCCACTCGGGGGCAGCTGTGGCAGGCTCCGGCCCTGCTGGGCTCCCCACTCCTCTTTCCTGCACCTTGCAGGGCTGCTCCTGGCCTGGCCCTCTCCCATCTTTGTCCTGCAGGCCTTGTGTCCTCAGAGAAGCCCTCCCTGGGCCGCCTCAAAACTCCACACCATCCACACACCCGGCTCAGACCCTGTTATCAGCCCACAGCCCCTACAGGGCCCTGGCAGATCCTGCCCCTGGGACTAGCTCCTTAATGCGTGCCATCCCTTCAATGGCAGCCTCTCTCTCTAGCTTGTGAGGGCCAAGCACAGGAATTGTGTCACTCTGTGTCAGTGGTGTCACACAGGGGCGTTTGCCAAGCTGTGAATGACTTTGTTCCATTCACAGGCAGAAGGAGAAGTGCAGAGGAGGCTCCTGGCAGCCTGGACAGCCACGTTCCTGGGGACCTGAGTCCCTCGTGGACGAGCCCCACTAGGATTTGTCTCCTGGGCTGGGTGCGGAGTGGGCCTCCAGAGGGGTCTGCACCAGCCACAGTGTGGTGAGTGGAATCTGAGAGCACTGACAGAGTGCTGGTGGCTTCTGAGCGGCCACTTCAGCAGAAAGGGGTGGCCAGGAGGGGCAGCTGCCAGGGAACAGGCCATGAGAGGGGGTGGGGATAGGAGGGGCGGGGAAGTGGTTGGCAGATGGGCAAGGGACAAGAGAATGTTCTGGTCATGCCAGGGGAGGCCCTGGGGCTCTGGCAGAGCCGGAGAGGGTCCCAGCCATCTCAGGAGAGAGAGCTGCACTGGACACAAGCAGGAGTGTGGGGAGGGGCCAGGGCAGCAGGGAGTGGAAAGGGCTTCTGAGGGAAAGGCAGGCAGTGGCCCATGGAGGGTCGCAAACAGGTTCAAGACGGGGCGAGGGGGCTGTCCTGGCCCCAAGGGAGGCCCCACATCACAGCAGAGCCCACCTGGGGGCCCCAGGCAGTGTCCTGCCCTCCTGGGGAACACCCAGGCATTCTGGAGGCTCCAGTGCAACCGTCCTCTCCCCATCCTGGTGGCCTCAGGCTCCCCAAGCTACCATCCTTCCTGTGCCCAGCCCAGGCTGTCAGCACTGTGCTGGAGTATCACAGAGCTCGGTGCCTGTCCCAGGCCCTGACCCCACCCAGGCAGAACTCAGTCCAGATGCAATCGCTGGTCTCTGGTCAACCAGGTCCACACAGGGGCAGAGGAAGCAGGGCTCTGAGGCCACCTCGGGTGTGAACACGTGCGTCCCCGCAGATGCCAGGTAGCCCCAGTGTCGTGCCAACCACTGCTGCCTGACCAGGACCCCAGGGGACGCAGGGGACGGGGACACCCTCCTGGGTGTCGCAGGTGAGGGGTCCTCGCAGCCTCCTAAGCCTTCTCCAGGGCAGCCTCCTAAGCCTGTGTCCAGGGCAGGAGCGGCAGGCCAATGCCCTGGGGCCCTCCCGCCCCATATTCCAGGGCTCCAGGACGCTGGCCCTCAGGGCCGCAGCGGCAGCACAGGCGGCCTGGCCCCAGGGTCGCAGGGCGCTCCCGGGAGCACCGCGACGGCGAGAACCCACCGCAACCTCCTCTGTCCAGGTTGGGGCTCCACGCGTGGGGACGCCGGTGGCCGGAACCGAAGGAGAGCGACCTCAGCCCGCACCCCCCATCCAGGCGCGGATTTGACTCCCCAACGACCCCCGTGGGTGCAGGAGGGTCCGAGGCTCCCGGTCGCGGCCAGGTCCAGAAGCCTACCCCGCCCAGGGTCTCGGACTCACCGCCGAGCTCACTCCGCATGCCAATGGTGCCGCCGGTGTAGACGGCCAGCAGCCTCCGCTCGGGTCCCACTGCGCGCGCCATGCCGGACCGGGGACCACGGGAGTGGACGGGGGGGTGCAGCGGGGACGCGGGGCCTGCGGGACTCAGGGACTGCGGGGAGGAGGCCCGGGGCGCCGGGGGCAGCCTGGGAGGGCGGGGCCGGCGGGGGCACCCACGGGGAGGGGGCGGGAGTGGAGTCTGCCCGGGAGGGTGGGAGGCCCCGCGGAGGCGGGCGGGGGCAGGACCTGGGGGCGGGGTGGGTCCCGGGGACTGTCCAGGGTCGGAGAGAGAGGCGGGGCCTGGCGGGGTGCGGGGCGGGGCCTGGCGGGGTGCGGGGCGGGGCCTGGCGGGGTGCGGGGCGGGGCATGGCGGGGTGCGGGGCGGGGCATGGCGGGGTGCGGGGCGGGGCCTGGCGGGGTGCGGGGCGGGGCATGGCGGGGTGCGGGGCGGGGCATGGCGGGGTGCGGGGCGGGGCATGGCGGGGTGCGGGGCGGGGCATGGCGGGGTGCGGGGCGGGGCCTGGCGGGGTGGGGGCGGGGCCTGGCGGGGTGCGGGGCGGGGCATGGCGGGGTGCGGGGCGGGGCATGGCGGGGTGCGGGGCGGGGCATGGCGGGGTGCGGGGCGGGGCCTGGCGGGGTGCGGGGCGGGGCATGGCGGGGTGCGGGGCGGGGCCTGGCGGGGGTGGGGGCGGGGCCTGGCGGGGTGCGGGGCGGGGCCTGGCGGGGTGCGGGGCGGGGCCTGGCGGGGTGCGGGGCGGGGCCTGGCGGGGTGCGGGGCGGGGCCTGGCGGGGTGCGGGGCGGGGCCTGGCGGGGTGCGGGGCGGGGCCTGGCGGGGTGCGGGGCGGGGCGCGGCCTTGGAAACGTGTAGGAAGAGGTGAGGTCTGTGAGGGCGGCAGGGGGAGCTCCTGCCTGGGCAGGAGATTGGCTGGGGCCTGCTTGGGGGTGGGGAGCGCCTGTCCAGGGACTAGGGGGCAGCCAGAAAGGCAGCGACAGGGGTGGGGCGGGTCCTGAGCCATCCTGCGGCCATTGGCCCTCCGCGGTGGCCCTGGGTGTTTGAGTAGCTGTGACATGTGGTGCCTGGCAGACCGTAGTGCCCGAGGCCCTCCACGACCTGAGCACAGAGGGGGCTCCGTGTCCTGTCAAGCAGCCTCCACAGCCCCGGGGCTCCAAGGCCGGCATTGCTGCCCAGGCCCTGCTGTCCCTCCTTTGGATGGCCAGAGGCAGGCAGAGCTGGACCAGCCCCTCCACATGTGCCCATTCACACACCATCCAAGAGAAGAGCCCGAGGGGCCCCCAAGGGCTGGAGCGGGACAGAGCAGGAGTATGGCCTTCTTGGACAAACACCGCCATTTTAAGTTCCCTTTGATTAAAAAGCTGCCTAAATCCAGCCCAAAACACATCAGCCCAATAGCTAATGTCAGCACGACCGTAAACCACAAATAACATCTCCAATCAGAAACATGCCAACCTCGAGATAACCTCCCCTCCGACCAGAGACATTCCAAGCCCGCAATAAACTTCCCCTCACATAGAAACATTCCGAGCCTGCGATAAGCTCCCCACTTCCTAAACCCTTAAAGATCCTTAGTCTGTAGGAGAGAAGGCTCCTGACCAAAATCGGCCAGAAGTCCCTCTCAGGTTTATTCTCCAAAATAAACCTGCCTTGTTGAGCCGCTTTTCATGTTTCTTTCCTCTTTCTTTAACTCCTACAGAGCCCACCCTGCTTCACTCCCTTGAGAGCCCAGGAGGGCAGGGCAGTGGCGGGTGCAGGGTCCCAGGAGGGTCTCAAGCTGCAGGCTTGCTCCCAGGTGGACAGAAGATCCGCGGCCTCCTCGTCTCCTGGCACCTTGACTGCCTGGGGCACTGATGCACTTTGGTGGGAAACTGTGTGTTGCCCCCAGAAGGCACCAGCATTTGACACTGATTCCATAATAAAAATTATTATTCTGTTGCCTGGAGGGCAGTGGCAAGATCTTGGCTCACTGCAACCTGTGCCTCCCAGGTTCAAGCAATTGTCTTGTCTCAGCCCCCTGAATAGCTGGGATTGCAGGTGCACACCACACCAGGCTAATTTTTTTTTTCTTTTTTTTTTTTTTTTTTTGTATTTTTAGTAGAGACGGGGTTTCACCATGTTGGCCAGGCTGGTCTTGAACTCCTGACCTCAGGTACTCCACCCACCTCAGCCTCCCTAAGTGTTGGGATTACAGGTGTGAGCCGCCACGCCCAGCCCCATATAATTATTTTGATAGCAACAGTGCAATAGTGCAAAAGTAATCTTGTCTGCAGAGAAGCAAAGGCATTCTGCCCAGCAAAGGTCTGTGTTAGTTTTCTGGGACTGCAGTAACAGAACGAGTGATTTACAGTGCAAGTAGGTCTACCTCTCACAGTTCTGGGGGGTGGAAGTATAAGGTCAGGGTGTCATGGGTTGGTGTCTCCTGGGCAAGCAGATGGTGCCTTCTTGCTGTGCCTCACAGGGTCTTTCCTCTGAGCAGTCACGCATCCCTGATGTATCTCCAGATGTCCAGACTTTCTCTTTTTATAGACATACCAGTCAGATTGAATTTGGGGCCTCATTTTAATTCAACCATCTCTTTAAAGTCTACCTCCAAATACAGTTGCATTCTAAGACACTGGGGTGTGGGGGACTTCAACATTCGAATCTAAGGGAGACAATCCAGCCCATCACAGCCCCCTGAAAATCCAGTTTCATGTCCATTTGCACATTCATGTCAATATTCCTCATCTGTAAGTGTCTGTTTCAGGACTTCTCTTCTGAGCTGGTCCTCACAGCTGCCTGGGCTAGGGAAGCTCTTCGACGCATGCTCACCCTGCATCCCTGTGAGCACCATGTCTGGCCCTTTCGGGAATCATCCTTTAATAACCCGCCTGCTACCATAAATTCTAGGAAAAGTTGTCTGGGGCCAGGGCAGCCTTCACTGGCAATAATCCTCACTGGAGTGGCTTTTCTCCCAGGTGCAAGGAGCCCCATCAGGTTTCTGCTGCTGAAACCTTGCAAGCACCAGGACTCGATGCTGCAGCTTCACCTGAAGACACTGCCGGTCCTTGGACGAATCCGCTGTCCTGCTTTGCTTTTGTCTGCGTCCACCTACATCTACAGCGTCCTTGGATGGAACCTTTCATGCAATATATGTTGAAGGCTGGCTCTGTGCCAGGTGCCTCTCTAGGCACGGGGGACGCAGCCCGTCCTTCTGAGTGTACCAGCCAGGGTGGGGGCCATAGTAGACAAAAATACCAGTGTCTGGCAGTGACAGTGCCTGGAGGAACACTCAGGGAACACGGAGACAGGCAGTGCTGTTTACAACAGGGTGGCCAGGGAAGGCCTCTCCGAAGGGTTGGCATTGGAGCAAAGCCAGCATGCCAGGCGGGACAGGCTGCCAGGAAGGGACAGGTGCTGAGGCCCGAGGCAGGAGTGAGCATGGCCCCACAGTGCCCAGGTCAGTGGGGCGAGAGCACTCAGAGGGAGGGGATGCCCGCTGAGTGACTGTGGTGCCACGCAAGGACTTTCAATTTAACCCCAAAGGTGAACACCAGCCCCACCGAGGGTTGGGCTGGTTTGTTTTAATCTCTGGCTGCTATGTGCAGAGACTGAGACAAGAATGGGGTCAGGAGGGCTTTGGGCAGGGTGGGGAGGAGCTGGGGATGGGGAAGTGCAAGGTGGGAGTGCTGGGAGCACAAGCTGGAGCTTGAGGGGTACCCGCCGAAGAGAAAGGGTGACTCTCCTGTCTTTGGCCAGAGCAGCCACGGAGTGGGGATGTCCTTACTGAGAAAGCAGGGGCCAGAGTGGGGCCTGGGGCCAGGCAGAGGGAAGCAAGGTGTGTTGGACACATCCTGCTTGGGGGCCACCTGGGCAGGTCCAAGGAGACTCAGCTGCGCGTCCTGCAGTCAGCGGCACAGGGACCACAAAGTCATGACAGCAGCGAGGTGTCAGCAGAGACAAAAGCCCTAGTCTGAGCCTCAGCATTCCAGCCTCAGAGGCCAGGAGGAGGAGAGAACCCAGGACCGCGAGGGGAGAAGGCCAGTAAGTGATCTTCACGTGAAGTCCCAGGGCTTGGTGAGGAGAGGCCAGAAGCTGGCCACAGTGGAGCAAGGTGGAGGGTGCTGCGGCCTCACCCCGGGTGAGTGGCGTGGAGGGGCAAACGTCTGTCCCCCTGGAGGGACACTTGGCCATCGCTGTGCTGCCTGCTGCTGAAGGAAGGGCTCCCCACCAGGGGCTGGGTTAGGAAGGTGTGGGGTGTGCCGGTCGCTCCCTGGCTCCTGGCTCCCTGGCTCCCCAGGCAGTGTAGTGCCAGGAGGTGAGTCCAGGGAACCTAGGCAGCCCCAGCCAAGTCCCCACGTTCTGCCTGCCCCTCCTTTATTTTTGATTGTTCAGAAAAGTGTTTCCTTGGCCACCCAGGGGTCTCCTCGTCCCCTCTTCTCTCTCACTTCCCATCTACACCCTCCCCAGTGGCCCTCCTTCCACACAGCGCAGGAGAGTTCTGGGTGGGACCCTCCCAGAGTGTTTATAAAATCCACTCCGGCCCCAGCCCCACCCAGAGCGGAGTGGAGGGACATGTGCCATTTGACAGTGCCCGGTGGTCCGGACCACCCTACAGCCCTGCCTACCTTTTCTGCAGCCCTGCCTGTCTTTTCTGCATCTCTTCTTCTAGAGCAGGGTGCTCAGAGCGTGGCCTCCGCTCCAGCAGCAGCACCTGGAACCTGTGGAAATGCAAAGCCCAGGCCCCCGACAACAACTCCGCATGGGGCCCAGGAGTCCAGACTCTGACCCCGCTCTGGGTGATGCTGATACAGGTGCACATTTGGGAACCACTGGTCTCGAACAAAGGCCAGCAAACCAGGGCTCAACGGCCAGGCCTGGCGCACCTGTGTGTGTAAACACAGTTTTCTTGGAACAGCCATACCCACTCATTTATGTATTGTGTTGGGGAGGTGCCAGGTGGCAGGCCCCCGTGGCCATGCCATGGCTGGCCTTCCAGAGGCAGAGGGGCAGGAGGAAGTGCCTGGGTGCCGAGCAAGGGGCCGCAGGAATGCCACACGTACTCCTTTCTGTCCTCAGCCACTAACTGGGGCAGGCCTTGGTCCAGGGTGGTCACCTCCACCCTGAGGCTGGGGGGCCTCAGGTCACAAGCTCTGCTCTCCCAGTCCCCAGCTCCACACAAACAAGCCAAGACTCCTGGAGGCAAGGCGCAGTGCTGAGGCCACTGGCGAGGTATACGGTGCCCCCTGGGTTCTGGCCGTGGCAGCAGGCCTGGGCAGGGAGGCTCTGGGAGCCCACCTTCTTCAGCTGCTCAGGCGTCGTCTGTTGCCCTACACTGAGGGTCTTCACGGTACTGCCTATGGGCCAGGCGCTGTTGCCGCCACCCTGCAAATCCAGGCACATTTCACCCCTGTAACCACACCGAGGCAGAGGATAACTGTCCTATTTGGCGAGTGAGGGGCCTGAGGCACACAGCGCGTCCCACGGCAGGCAAGCGCTGGCACTGGGCTTGTGGACACCACAGGAGTTCCTGACACTGTGTTGGAGCAGGCTGGCCCAGCCTGGGCCAGTGCGCTGGAGGGGAACAGAGGTGTGTGGGGACCCCAGAGAGAGGAAGCCTAAGAAACTTTCCGACGAGGAAAGGAGTCTTGGGGCCTGGGCAGGGAACTGCAGAGAGCTGGGGCATCTTCGGCAGAAGGTTGGACCCCAGGGGAGTGTGGGAGAGCACTGAAGGGTCACTCTATGAGCTATGATCGCGCCACTGCACTCCAGCCTGGTAATAGACCGAGCCCGTCTCATAAATAAATAAGGGCAAAGGACTTGAATAGACATTTCTCCAAAGATGATAGACACTTGGCCAAGAAGCATATGAGAAAATGCTCAACATCACTAATTATCAGGGACATGCAAAGCAAAGCCACGTGGTGTCCCCACTCACCCTTTGGGATGGCTACTATCAAAAAAAAAAAAAAAAACCAGAAAATAAGTGTTTGCAAGGATGTGGAGACATTGGAATTCTGGTGCACTGCTAGTGGGATTATAAAATGATACAGCCACTACGGGAAACAGTAGAGGCTTCTCAATACATTAAAATTAGAACTACCATAGCGTCCAGCAATTCCATTCGAGAACAGAGACCAGAGATTGGAAAGGAAGGTCTCAAAAAGATGTTTGCCCACCCACGTTCATAGCAGCACTGCTCACAAAAGCCAAGAGGTGGAAGCAACCTGTGTCCATCCACAGATGAGTGGATAAGCAAAGTGGTATCTCCATAGAAAAGGAAGGAAATCGGCCAGGCGCGGTGGCTCACGCCTGTAATACCAGCACTTTGGGAGGCCGAGGCAGGCGGATCACGAGGTCAGGAGATCGAGACCATCCTGGCTAACAAAGTGAAACCCCATCTCTACTAAAAATACAAAAAAATTAGCCGGGCGTGGTGACAGACGCCTGTAGTCCTAGCTACTCAGGAGGCTGAGGCAGGAGAATGTCGTGAACCCGGGAGGCAGAGCTTGCAGTGAGCAGCGATCGCACCACTGCACTCCAGCCTGGGCGACAGAGCAAGACTCTGTCTCAAAAAAAAAAAAAAAAAAAGAAAAGGAAGGAAATCCTGCCACAGGCTACAACATAGGGTATGCTAAGTGAAATAAGCCAATCACAGAAAGACAAATACAGATGTTTGCAATGGGATTATGTTCTAATAAACCCATCATAAGTCAAAAAATCATTTACTTCAAACTTTGTAAATCAGAGACCTTCTATACAATAGGATCCCACTTATATGGGGTACTAGATGCTGCGGTCTGAATGTATCCCCCAAAACTCACTTGTTGGAAACTTAATCCCCAATGCAACCGTGTTTGGAAGTGGGGCCTTTTAGGAGATGTTTAGGTCATGAGGGTGTGCCCTCGTGAATGAGTTAATGCCACTATAAAACGACCTAACTGAGGGAGTTTGGTCTTTTTTACCCGTCTGCCACATGAGAACACAGACTTCAAGGTGCCATCTTGCAAGCAGAAGCCCAGATCCTCACCAGACGCCAGATGCCAGCTCCTTGATCTTGGACTTCCCAGCCTCCAGAACTGTGAGAAATAAATCTCTGTCGTTTATAAATTACCCAGTCTCAGGTATTCTGTTACAGCAGCACAAAACAGACTGACTCTATGAGGAGCCAAACATATAGAAACAGAAGTGGAATGATGGTTGCCAGGGCTGAGAAGAGGAGGGACTGAGAAGTTGCTTCATAGGTGCAGAGTTTCATAGGTGCAGAGTTTCAGATGTGCAAGATGAAAAAGTCCCAGGATCCTTTTCACAACAATGTGAATATACTTAACGGTGCACGACTGAACGGTGCACTTAAAAATAGTTAAGATGGTACATTTTTATGTTTTCTACCACAATAAAAAAAGTGAGCAGGCAAGGATAGACTAGAAGAAAATGTTCACAAGACATATACCAGACAAAGGACTTACATTCTGACTAAAGAACTCCTACAACTCAATAAAAATACAAACAACTCCCCCCAAACAGGGCACAAGGTTTAAGCAGATACTTCACAAAGGAAGATATGGGCAAATTTTAACACAAAAAATTGGGGGACCAGGTGTGGTGGCTCATGCCTGTAAACTTAGCACCAGGAGGCCAAGGCAGAGAAAATTTTTCTCTACAAAAATTAAAAACTAGCTGGGTGTGGTGGTGCACACCTGTGGTCCCAGCTACTCAGGGGGCTGAGGCAGGAGGATCGCTTGAACCCAGGAAGTGAATCGCACCACTGGACTCCAGCCTGGGCGACAGAGCAAGACCCTGTCGCTAAAAAAATAAAAACAAATGTTCAGTTAAAGGGAATTAACTACTGAGAAGGGCAGAAACATGTCTAAAGAACATAGGAAGAGAAGATGTGCAGCAGCCTCTAGGATCAAGGACAACACCCATGGGAGGAAGAAACTTGGAACAGCCCTGCTCCCACCCCCAGAATTGAGACTCAGACCTCTTCGGAGAGAGAGTGGCTGAGGCCACGGAATGGCCGGAGGTGCAAAGGCTGGGCCTGGGGGCAGGAAACTGCTTATTGCTGAGAGGTGCTGGGAGGCCACCTGCTGGCAAGCAGCACCAGAAACAGGAAGAGTAGTTCCGCTCCTCCTGCAGTGTCCCTCCAGTGTCCTCTGCCGGCAACGCCTAACATTGCATCAGCTGGGAAAGAAGAAATGTTTACAGTCTAGCGCCAGGACGCCAGACGGCAAAGAAGGATGGATTGAGGGCTGAGAGAGAAAAGCTCCAACTAGCACGGAATGTAAGTATTACAACCGCTTTAGAAAATTTGGTAGTTTCTTACAAGATTAAACGACCACCTGCTCAATGACCCAGTAATCCCACAACTCCTCGGTATTTACCCAAGAGAAACAATCTATCTACAGACTTGTGCACAGAAATTTTATTCATAATAGGTAAAAAGTGAAAACAATCCAATGCCCATCAGTAGACGAATAAAGAATAAAGTGTGTGTGTGTGTGTGTGTGGTTTGAGATGGAGTCTTGCTCTGTCGCCCAGGCTGCAGTGCAGTGGCACAATCTCAGCTCATTGCAACCTCTGCCTCCTGGGTTCAAGCAATTCTCCTACCTCAGCCTCCGGAGTAGCTGTGATTACAGGGGCCGATCACCACCACGTCTGGCTAATTTTTGTATTTTTAGGAGAGACGAGGTTTCACCATGTTGGCCAGGCTGGTCTCGAACTCCTGCCCTCAGGTGACCCACCCACCTTAGCTTCCCAAAGTGCTGGGATTACAGGCATGAGCCACCATGCCCAGCCAAGAAACTGGTATATTTATACAATAGAAAACAAAAGAACAAATTATTGACTTAAACGTGTATCTTGGTCTGTTTTGTGCTGCTATAACATAAATAAACCTCAAACAAACATTATATTGAGCAAAAGCAGCCTGATACAAAACATTACATACTGTAGGATTCCATTTACATGAACTTTTACAACAATCAAAACTAATCTATAGGCTGGTCACGGTGGCTCACGCCTGTAATCCCAGCATTTTTTGGGGCCAAGGCAGGCTGATCACTTGGGGTCAGGAGTTTGAGACCAGCCTGACCAACATGGTGAAACCTTGTCTCTACTAAAAATACAAAAATTAGCCAGGCATGGTGGCATGAGCCTGTAGTCCCAGCTACTTGGGAGGCTGAGGCTGGAGAATTGCTTGAACCTGGGAGGCGGAGGCTGCAGTGAGCCGAGATCATGCCACTGCACTCCAGTCTGGGTAACAGAGCAAGACACTGTCTCAAAACAAAACAAATCTATAGTGAAAGTAATCAGAAGGGCGGTTGTATCTATGGGAACTTCCTGTGGTGATGGAAATACTGTTGTCCTAGTAGCGGTGTGGTCACATGGGTGTATCAATTCATCAATGCTATATCTGCACTATAATTCAGATCTGTACATTTCTCTGCAAATTATGCCTCAAACAATTTTAAAGGGGAAACAAGAATCTCTAATCTACAGCTATGTGAAAAAAGGAGGAGGGAACACAGACTATCAATGCTGAAGTTCTATTTCTTACCCTAAACTATCCTTTAGTCTTATACCATCCCAAATCAAAAGTTGTTACAATGAACCTAAATGAGCAGTAACAACAAAACTCTTAATCTAACAGTTCTCCAAACTCTTTTTCTTGTAAGCAAACCCTGAGAATGTTATTAGAACTTGTTTATTTCTCCATTGGTTCATATTACTCAGGCTTACATGTGTAGCTAGGATGGGCAAATGTAAGCATTCTTTCTCTTTTTCATTTTTTTGAAACAAGGTCTCGCTCTGTCACCCAGGTTGGAGTGCAGTGGCACGATCATAGCTCACTGCAGCCTCAAACTCCTGGGCTCAAGCAATCCTCCCACCTCAGCCTCCCAAGTAGCTGGGACTACAGGCACACACCACTACACCTGGCGATTTTATTTTTCTGCACATGGGGGTCTCACTGTATTGCCCAGACTGGTCTCAAACTCCCAGGCTCAAGCCATCCTCCTGCCTTGGCCTCCCAAAGTGCTGGGATTACAGGCGTGAACCACCATGCCCAGTGCCTTTTTAAGCTTTTCTTTCATAGATTTAGGGGGTACAGATGCAGTCTTGTTACATGGATACGTTGCCTAGTAAAGTCTGGACTTTTAATGTAACTGTCACTCTAATAAAAGTATACATTCTACCCAATAGGTAATTTCTCATCCCTCACCCCCATCCTACCCTTCCACCTTTTCCAAATTCTTTCTAAATATGCCTCACGACATATTTAGATGCCATTATTTTTCATCGACGTTTCCAATTGTTGGGGGTTTTCTTCAGTTCTCAGGTATTTGCTTCTATTGATAGTTTGCGAGCTAGTATTTAGAGAAACTTCACCTTTTGCCTACAAAGTCAAAAGCTGCAGGAGAAACTTCACCTTTTGCCTACAAAGTCAAAAGCTGCAGAGGCAAAACCTGCAGTTCTGAGAGAAACGGGCTAGATGGCAGTGCTGTTCTCAGTGACATTTCTCAATTTACGAGGGGAAAAAACGTCCCCTAGTCTTGAACGGGTTTACTAAAGCCCACGTATAAGGATCTCATTATAAAATACAATTTAAGCAGAAAATATTATGTAAGTGATTCTATGCCCCTTTCTAATTACAGATCTTCAGAAACACAGTCTAACCTGAGACTCCCCTAAAGTCTTTGCCAGTCAGATTTCCGCATTATACTACTGCCATGTGCCACATCATGACATTCTGGTCAACAGACCACCTAGAGGACAGTGGTTCCGTAAGATGATACTATATTTTTCTTGTACTTTTCCATGTTTAGATACTTACCAATGTGTTACAATTGCCTACAGTAGGCCGGGCACGGTGGCTCACGCCTGTAATCCCAGCACTTTGGGAGGCCAAGGCGGGTGGATCATGAGGTCAGGAGATCAAGATCATCCTGGCTAACATGGTGAAGCCCCGTCTCTACTAAAAATATAAAAAATTAGCCTTGCATGGTGGTGGGCACCTGTAGTCTCAGTTACTCAGGAGGCTGAGGCAGGAGAACGGCGTGAACCCAGGAGGCAGATCTTGCAGTGAGCCAAGATTGCACCACTGCACTCCAGCCTGGGCGAAAGTGCGAGACTCCCTCTCAAAAACAAACAAACAAACAAACAAAATTGCCTCCAGTATTCGGTAGACACATGCTGTAGAGGTTCTTAGTAGAGGAATAGGCTCCACCAGATAGCCTAGGTGTGTCATACGCTGTACCATCTAGGTTTGTCTAAGTGCACTCCATGACGTTCACACAACAAAATCGCCTAATGGCACAGTTCTCAGAACGTATCCCTGTCAAGTGACACACGACTGCACTTCTCTGAGGTTATAATGGCATCTTTCTCTTGCTTAAAAAGCCTTTTCAAATGAATGTACTAAGATAGTTCTTCCAAATACAAAAGTGAATCCAGAGAATAATCAAGAACCTGCCTAAAGGCCGTAGCACTTCCTCGCCCCAGTATTTCATTACAGCATTTGCTACTGTGCCCTAGTTTCTCAGTGAGTCTTAACGTGGCATCAGGAACTGGGTCATGTACATCTTCTGTCTTCCTCAGAGTGGTTACTTTATGGTGGAGAGAGAAGATGCTTAATAAATGCTTTGTTACCTGAATTCCGATTATTGAGATACTGCCTGTGCTTCTAAATGGAAGCAAGCCTCAACTTTTCAGAGTAGAGAGTAGGTTTTGGTTAAGTTACTTTGAGCTTAGGCAATTCTGAATAAATAGCCTGGAAGCAAATATACACGACCACATGCAGTCTAGGATACCTCATTTACTGTGGTCTCTTAATTCCCACTTTTAATACTCCATCTGCAGCTTAGCACTTTGTGATTGAATGTGTATTCTTTTGACTTCTTGGGTTTTTTAGAATATACTGTTTTAAACAGGAACTATGGCTGCTTATAACACAGACCAAACCTAACAGAGGCTTTAAAAAGTTAATTTCTCTCCCACATAAAAGAAGTCTCCAGGTAGGCAGTCCAGGCTGGTGGGATGGCTCTATGGTTGAGAGGAACCCAGATTCTGCCATTGTTTGTCAATGGTTTCCATTCTTAAGGTCCCCTCAAAGTTGAAGATGGCTGCTCAAGCACCAGCCATCATGTGTGCACTCCAGGGAAGCAGGAAGACATCTAAAGGAACGAAAGGGCCCAGCGGTAACCTGTCTCCCTTTTAAGGGAGGAGGCTTTAACCACTTCCTGCTTTCATCTCATTGGTCAGAACTAGCCACATGGCCGTGCCTAGCTGCAAGAGATGCTGGGAAATGTAATCTCGTAGGTAAACACACTGCTGCCTTCTCAAGAGAACCAGGTTCTGTTACAGAACAGAAAAGGGGGAAAAACAGTATAAATTCTGCCACAGATAACAACTCATGGATTTATGTATTTTTGGTGAGTAAATGTGATCAGATGCATGCATTGGCATAATCGTGTTCCCATCTATCCATGGCTCCCTCTCTCCCTTTACCCTCATTACCACCCAGTTCCATCATCTCCCACCTTGGATGACCGAGGTCATTATCTAGAACATCCTTCCACGTTGTTCTCTGTGCTCTTAATCCCATCCCGACATGCACAAGCACATACACACTTACACAGATACATCTATGTGCGTTTTCTGGTTACCGAATTTTTTTTTTCCACAGTCTTACTCTGTTGCCCAGGCTGGAGTGCAGTGGCACAATCATGGCTCACTGCAACCTCCACCTCCCGGGTTCAAGTGATTTTCCTGCCTCATTCTCCCAAGTAGCTGGGATTACAGGCACGTGCCACCATGCCCAGCTAATTTTTTGTATTTTTAGTAGGGATGGGGTTTCACCATGTTGGCTGGGCTGGCCTTGAACTCCTGACCTCAAGTGATCTGCCTACCTCAGCCTCCCAAAGTACTGGGATTACAGGTGTGAGCCATTGCACCCAGCCTGGTTACTGATTTTTAGGAAGATATTACGCACACTTTTGCATCTTTCTTTCTCACTTGCCGTATCTTGTGGACATCTTTTCAGGCCAACAGCTGTAACTCTCACCTCACTCTTCACATGGCTGCATGGTATTTCTTGACATTGACTGCTATAACATGTTTACCGTTTCCTTTTGTGTGACATTCATCATTTCTAGTGTTCAGTTATTACACTGTACTGTTGTCCTGACATATCTAAGTCAAAGGATATGCCTGTTTTTAATTTTCCCAGATGTTGCCAGATTGATTTCCAAAAGAAACTTTAAGACTTCATACATTTACCAGCAATATGCAAGTATTTCTTCCCTCCACCTCCCCAACAACAAGCCATACAGCTCTTTTTAAAATCTTGCCAGTCTATAAAGCTCACTGATTTATGATTCCCTTACTACTAAGGAATTTGAGCATTTTCACGTGTTAGTCATTTGGACAGTTATTCATATCATTGTCGTGGTTTCCTGTTTGACTCTTGTGCTCTTCCCTGACAATTTTTTTAAATTTTATTTCTCAGAGTCTTGCTGTCACTCAGGTTAGAATGCAGTGGTGTATTCATGGCTCACTGCAGCCTCAAACTCTTGGGCTCAAGCAATCCTCCCACCTCAGCCTCCTGAGGTACTGGGACTACAGGCACTCACCACCTGTAACTTTTTTTTTTTTTTTTTTTAAGACATCAGGTCTCAGTCGGGCACGGTGACTCACACATGTAATCCCAGCACTTTGGGAGACCAACGCAGGCAGATCACTTGAGGTCAGGAGTTCGAGACCAGCCTAGCCAACATGGTGAAACCCCATCTGTACTAAAAAAAAATACAAAAATTAGCCAGTCGTGGTGGTGGGCACCTATAATCCCAGCTACTCAGGAGGCTGAGGCACAAGAATCACTTGAACCCGGGAGGCAGAGGTTGCAGTGAGCTGAGATCACACCACTGCACTCCAGCCTGGGTGACAGAGTGAGACTCCATCTTAAAAAAAAATAAAATAAAGAGGGAGAGAGAAAGAGATCAGGTCTTACTGTGATCTTGAACTCCTGACTTCAAGCAATTCTCCTGCTTTGGCCTCCCAAAGTGCTGGGAATACAAGTGTGAGCCACCACTCCCAGCCTTGCCTGACAATTTTTAAAAAGGTTTTTGTGTATACATATTAACCCTTTGTTGTTTACATCAATCTATCCAATCTAACCTATCCACTGATTGGTTATGGTATCTTTTGCTATATGAGGTTTTTAAAATGTTATATCACCAAACATGGGTATGGGTATCTTTTGCCATATGGAGTTTTAATGCTTATGTATTCAAATATGTTTGTATCTTTTTACATGGCTTCTGATTTTCCAATCTAGGTTAACATACCTAAAATGTGCATACAGTAGAATTCTATTCTTAGGCATTTATTCATCTCCACAAATTTTAAGATACTTTTTATCCAATTCCCAAAAGACACTGTTGAGATTCTAATTGGAATTACATTTTCGTATTAACTTGGGAGAGTTGACAAAAATTATATGAAATCTTCTCAGCTGCGCTTTTTCAGCCATCTGGATTTTACGTCTTTTTTTTTTTTTTTTTTTTTTTTTGAAACAGAGTTTCGCTCTTGACATCTAGGCTGGAGTGCAGTGGTGCAATCTCAGCTCACTGCAACCTCCATCTCCTGGGTTCAAGCGATTCTCCTGCCTCAGCCTCCTGAGTAGCTGGGATTACAGGCTCATGTCACCACGCCCAGCTAATTTTTGTATTTTCAGTAGAGATGGGGTTTCACCACGTCAGGCCAGGCTGGTCTCGAACTCCTGACCTCAGGTGATCTGCCCACCTCGGTCTCCCAAAGTGCTGGGATTACAGGCGTGAGCCACTGCACCTGGCCAATTTTATGTCTTTCAATAAGATGTCAGTTTTCTTCACTTAGGGATAGGTCCTACACCTTTATTCTAAAACATCTTATTTTTTTTCACCACATACATAGAATGTTTTTTGTTTTGTTTTGTTTTGTTTGCTTGTTTTTTTGAGATGGAGTCTCGCTCTGTTGCCCAAGCTGGAGTGCAGTGAATCTCAACAGTGTCTTTTGGGAATTGGATAAAAAGTATCTTAAAATTTGTGGAGATGAATAAATGCCTAAGAATAGAATTCTACTGTATGCACATTTTAGGTATATTAACCTAGATTGGAAAATCAGAAGCCATGTAAAAAGATACAAACATATTTGAGTACATAAGCATTAAAACTCCATATGGCAATCTTGGCTCACTGCAAGCTCTGCCTCCTGGGTTCACACCATTCTCCTGCCTCAGACTCCTGAGTAGCTGGGACTACAGGTGCCCACGACAACGCCTGGCTAATTTTTTGTATTTTTAGTAGAGACGGGGTTTCACCGTGTTAGCCAGGATGGTCTTGATCCCCTGACCTCGTGATCCACCCGCCTCGGCCTCCCAAAGTGCTGGGATTACAGGCATGAGCCACCGCGCCTGGCCACACAGAATGTTTTCTCCATTGCTAGGTTCTTATTGCCACAGCGGAGAAGCCCATGGCTTTTGTATCTTTAGCTTATATCCAGAAGCCTTAGCAAAATATCTTATTATAGCAGGGGGTCTTCTAGGTTATGCAGAAAAAGAATTCACACAGCAAGCCCAAGATTGCACTCCTTAGAAAGGTCTGCTTCCAAAGTTGGCCCTTGATTGGCAGCCGGGAGCCTGAATTTTAGGAGGGTTCCCACCATTCTCTGACATGGGTGTCTCACTGTGCCTCAACTATTTGAACAAACAATGTGGTCTACGCTGAACTGGGAGTCTGTAATTTTGGCACATGCTAGGCAGAGGGTTCCTACATGACTAGTCCCCAATAAAAACATGGGACTGAGATTCTGATGAGCTTCCCTGGCACACAACACTTCATCCACATTATCACAACATGCTGTGGACAAACTAAGAATGTCCTGTGTGACTCCCCCAGCAGAGGACCTGATTTTCTCTGGACTTCATCCCGTGTCTTTTCCCTGTGATTTTCTCTGCATCCTTTCACGATAGTAAATCTCACCCATGAGCACAACTACATGCTAAGTCCTACGAGTCCTGGTGAATTACTGAACCTGGGGTGGACTTGGGTATCCTCAACACGTGTACACATCAGAGCAGCAAAAAGAGCTTTCTCTCTTCTTGTCTAATGTTACGTCGGTTATTTCATCTCTCTTTTCTCATTATAATTTTGGGCCTTCAAGTGATTGTTAAGTAACAGGAAGAGTACACATCCCTGACCAGTTTCTAATTTTAACTGAAATGGCTTTAATGTTTTGCCACTTAAAAGAACGTTTACCATTATTTTTTGATTTTCATCACATTTCAGTATGGGTAGTCCTTACTTTACACAGCTGTGATATGCACGCATTTCTGTTACCATAGTTCAGTAACAAAGGCCCCCCCCAACAGCACAATTCAAGTACCGGTCTCCCTGGCATACAACCGTGAGAAACCGCACGAAGGTAAACTGTGCTGCCAACTCTTCAACCCACAAATGTGCAAATCACAGGTGTGCATCAGATCAGTAACCCATTCCGACACTTCTTTCAAAGCCCGTCAGGAATTGATCACTGAGCACCTGTTACTCAGCTCACACAGAAAAGTTTGTTGCCTCCTTGCCTCCCAGTGATAAGCCCACACGACAGTTTATGAAAATGGAAAGAGGGAACCAACCCACAAAGGTGAAAATGCAGCAAAGAAATGAAATGTGACAACCCTGGAAGTGACATTTGAATGAAACCTAAGTGAGGTCACAGAGAAAACAGCTGAGGGAGAGAACGTGGACGCTGCTGCCAACCAGGGGCTCCAGCGGTGCAGCCAGAGAGGCTGAGAGGGGGCAGCCTGTCCGCGTAAATGAGTGTATTACGGTGCTCTAAAGGGACAGAACTAATAGGATATACGTATATACAAAGGGGAGTTTATTAAGGAGTATTGACTCCCACAATCACAAGGTGAAGTCCCACAATAGGCCGTCTGCAAGCTGAGGAGCCAGGACGCCAGTCCGAGTCCCAAAACCCTCAAAGCAGGGAAGACAACAGTGCAGCCTTGTCTGTGACCAGAGGCCCAAGAGTCCCTGGCAAACCGCTGGTGTAAGTCCAAGAGCCCAAAAGCTAAAGAACTTGGAACATCCAACACGGGAGAAAGATGAAGGCTGGAAGACAGTAAGTCTCTCTCATTCCACTTTCTTCTGCCTGCTTTACTTTAGCCACGCTGGCAGCTGATGAGATGGTGCCCACCCAGATGGAGGGTGGGTCTGCCTCTCCCAATCCGCTGATTCAATGTGAATCTCCTTTGGCAACACCCTCACAGACACACCCAGGATCAATACTCTGCATCCTTCAATCCAATCAAGTTGACACTCAGTATTAATCTTCACAATGAGCAAACAGTTGTGACGAGAAGGATGAAGACAGCCTGGGGGGTGTGACGCCAGCAAAAAACTGCATATGAAAGGAACTCTGGGAGGCATCTTGCAACACGGGATGTGCAAATGATACAGTGTTGGAAGCCGATCCAACTAGAAAGGAGCGTGGCAACTCAACAGGCCCCGGAGAAGATGCTCGGCCAGAAGCCCAGAAGCGGAAGTTGTAGGAAGAGGCAGTGGCGGCAAGTGCTGTTTAAACTACTATTGACGGGACTTTAGAAAGAGACAAAATGCTTTAATCCCAGTGTTTCTAGTGTTTCAAATCACAGTGTGCTAAATACATTAGTTTTACTGCTCTTTTCATTTCTCTACACATTTGTAACCAATAACAAACAGTGGGAGTTTTTACTGTACTGCTTCACAGGTGATGGAGCAGCTGCTTCTCAGTAGGTTTGCTCTGCACAGTTTCCACTTGCAGAACCACCATTTTTATGATGCTGGCCCTCCATGCAATGCAAAAACTACTGTAGCTTTTTCCTATTTCTATTTTACATGTTTTATTTCTTCTTTTAAGTTAGGAATGGGTGCTGAACCTCAAATGGATGCCTTTTCAGTATCCGCTGATAGCCACATATGATTTTCCCACGGCATCTACATTGGGCTTGGCCAATGATTCTGGCTACAAGTGAAGTTCACAAGACAGCTGCAGGAGCACATCCAGGCTTGACTAGAGGCCTCGTACACCTGCTGCTGCTCAGAGGTGCATTGAGAAAAAACCTATGGCTGCAGGGTGAAGAATAAGAGAAGAGGCAGCAATTCGAAATTAGGAAACTCCATCTACAAGGCACCCTGACTCCAAAATCACAACCCTGTTGATATGGTTTGGCTCTGTGTCCCCACCCAAATCTCATGTTGCACAGTAATCCCTAATGTTGGGGGAGGGACCTGGTGGGAGGTGATTGGATCCTGGGGGCAGATTCCCCCTTGCTGTTCTCATGATAGTGAGTTCTCACGAGATCTGGTTGTTTAAAAGTATGTAGCACCTCCCCCTTCACCCTCTCTCTTCTGCTCCACCATGTGAAGATTGTACCTGCTTCCCCTTCACCTTTCTCTATGATTCTAAGTTTCCTGAGATCTCCCCAGCCATGCTTCCTGTACAGCCTGCAGAACCACGGGCCAATTAAACGTCTATTATCAATAAATTACCCAGTTCCAGGTATGTCTTTAGAGCAGTGTGAGAACAAATGAATACAGAAAACTGGTACCAGAGAAGTGGGGCAGTGCAATAAAGATGCTTGAAAATAAGGAAGCAACTTTGGATGGAAGTGGGTAATGGGCAGAGGTTGGAACAGTTTGGAGGCCTCAGAAGAAAACAGAAAGATGAGGGAGCGTTTGGAACTTCCTAGAGACTTGTTGAATGGTTGTAACCAAAATGCTGATAGTTATATGGACAGTGAAGTCCAGGCTGAGGTGGTGTCAGATGGAGATGAGGAACTTACTGAGAACTGGAGTAAAGGTCACTCTTGCTATGCTTTAGCAAAGAGACCAGTGGCATCATGTCCCTGCTCTAGAGATCTGTGGAACTTTGAACTTGAGAGAAATGATTTTGGGTATCTGGAAGAAATTTCTAAGCAGCAAAGCATTCAAGATGTGGCCTGGCTGCTTCTAAAAGCCTATACTCATTTTCATAAACAAAGAAATGACCTGAAACTAGAACTTACATTTAAAAGGGAAGCAGAGCATAAAAGTTTGGAAATTTTGCAGCCTCATTATGCAGCAAAAAAAAATTTCCTGGGGAAAAAGTCAAGGCTGCAGAAATTTGCATAAGATGAGCCAAATGTTAATTAATAGCCAAGACAATGGGAAAAATGCCTCCAGGGCACTTCAGAGACCTTCACTGCCGCACCCCCCATCACAGGCCTGGAGGACTAGGAGGGAAAAATGGTTTTGTGGGCCAGATCCAGGGCCCCACTGCTCTGTGCAGCCTCAGGCCATGGCACCCTGTGTCCCCGCCACTCTCAGCTCCAGCCATGGCTAAAAGGGGCCAAGGTACAGCTCTGGCCATTGCTTCAGAGGGTGCAAGCCCCAAGCTTTGGTGGGTTCCACGTGGTGTTGGGCATGTGGGTACGCAGAAGACAAGAGTTGAGGGTTGGGAGACTCCACTTAGATTTCAGAGAATGTATGGGAACACCTGGATGTCCAGGCAGAAGTCAGCCTGGGCTCCCATGCAGCCTGTAGGTGCACAGAAGTCAAGAATTGAGGTTTGGGATCTTCTGTCTAGATTTCAGAGGATGTATGCAAATGCCTGCATGTCTAGGTAGAGGTGTGCTGCAGGGGTGAAGCCCTCACGGAGAACCTACTAGGGCAGTGCAAAGGGGAAATGTGGGGTTGGAGCCTCCACACACGGTCCCCACTGGGGCACTGCCCTAGTGGAGCTGTGAGAAGAGTGTCCCCATCTGCCAGAACCCAGAATGGTAGATCCACCAACAGTTTGCACCATGTGCCTGGACAAGCCACAAACACTCAACGCCAGGCTGTGAAAGCAGCTGCAGGTGCTGTACCCTGCAGAGCCACAGAGGCAGAGCTGCCCAAGGCCTTGGGAACCCACCCTTTGCATCAGTATGGCCTGCATGTGAGACATGGAGTAAAAAGAATCATTTTGGAGCTTTAGGAATTTAATGACTGACCTGCTGGGTTTCAGACCTGCATAGAGCCTGTAGCCCCTGTTTTGGCCAATTTCTCCCTTTTGGAATGGGAGCATTTATCCAATCCCTGTACTCACATTGCATCTTGGAAGTAACTAACTTGTTTTTTATTTTACAGGCTCATAGGTGGAAGGGATTCGCCTTGTCTCAGATGAGATTTTAGACTTGGACTTTTGAGTTAAAGTTGGAATGAGTTAAGACTTTGAAGGACTTTTGGGAAGGCATAATTGGTTTTGAAATGTGAGAAGGACATGGGATGTGAGAGGGGCCAGGGGCAGAATGATATGGTTTGGCTCTGTGTCCCCATCCAAATCTCATGTTGAATTGTAATCCCCAGTGTTGGGAGAGGGACCTGATGGGAAGTGATTGGATCATGGGGCTAGATTTCCCCCTTGCTGTTCTTGTGATAGTGAGTTCTTATAAGATCTGGTTGTTTAAAAGTGTGTAGCACCTCCCCCTTCACTCTCTCTCTCCTGCTCCTCCATGTGAAGAAGGTGCTTGCATCCCCTTTGCCCTTCTACCATGACTGTAAGTTTCCTGAGGCCTCCCCAGCCATGCTTTCTGTGCAGCTGGCAGAATTGAGTCAATTAAACCTCTTTTCTTAATTACCCAGTCTCAGGTAGTTCTTTATAGCAGTGCGAGAACAGACTAATACACCTGCCATTTCTGACAAAGTGTGAGTTTAAAACACTTTTTCTCTTTTTTTTTTTTTTTTTTTTTTTTGAGATGGAGTTTCACTCTTGTTGCCCAGGCTGGAGTGCAATGGCGTGTAGTCTCAGCTCACCACAAGCTCTGCCTCCCGGGTTCAAGCGATTCTCCTGTCTCAGCCTCCCAAGTAGCTGGGATTACAGGCATGTGCCACCACACCCGGCTAATTTTGTATTTTTAATAGAGACAGGGTTTCTCCATGTTGGTCAGGCTGGTCTTGAACTCCTGGCCTCAGGTGATCCGCCCACTTAAGTTTAAAACATATTAATCAGCATTATACGAATGATGAATTTTCACTGAAAAAGTATTTTCTTAAATGAATTTCACCAAGTCAGTATACTTCTTTGCTCAATTTTCTAAACAAAGTAGTTTCTACTTTTTATATTTTCTTTTTAAAATTTCCTAAAAGATTTTTCATCAGGTTAATTATCTTCCAGACAAGCTTTGGGGAGGCAAGTTCTGCCTATGTGTTTTTTGGTGAGAGCATCTGTGTACGGATTATCTTTGGGAGCCATTATTTTCCTGGGTCAAATTTTACAAAGATGGCTGTTCTCTCCATTTTTAGACAGTAACCACTGTCACTGGCTGTGGTTTTAGGATTATTCCTGTCAAGCTTACTTTTCCCCAGATAAATTCTAACCGTTTTCAATGTCACCATTAAATGTAATTCTTCAGCTTTCTATAATACATGTTATCACTGTCTGCTGTATTTTGTGTTTTCTACCAACTGCGTTTACTAGGTAGGAATGATATCAACGATGGGGCTGTATCTACCTCCTGGGTAAGCCATAAGAGGGTTGCACCAAGTACCGAGGACCAGGTGGTGAAGTGCCCTTCAGCAGAGCTGAAGACAAGGAGACGAGCTGAAGCCCAGTGGACCACCTGCCTCCCACTCCCTTGGCAAAACAAAACCAACAAAAACACTAAACCTGCCGGTCAGTGCCTGGCAGGAGATGGGGTTCACTCTACAGAAAAACAATAAGCATACATAAAAAGAAGGAAATCTTGTCATTTGTGACACCATGGATGAATGTGGAGAACATTAAGTTGGATGAAATAGGCACAGAGAGACAAATCCTGCATGATCTCACTCATATGCGGAACCTACAACAGCTGATCTCATAGGCAGACAGAGTAGAATGGCGGTTACCAGAGCTTGGGCAGTTGCAGGGAGTCCAATGGGGAAAGATGTTGGTCAACGGATAATATATAATTACAAGGGGCGGGACGTCCAGAACAGGCATGTATATAGAGACAGAACAGGCAAAATACAAAGACAAAGCAGATAAGTGATTGCCTGGGGACAAGGGTGAGGCTGGGGCAGGGAAAGGGTGGAGTAGGGAGAAACTGGGATGACCTCAAATGGTTCCAGAGATTCTTTCTCGAGTGATGAAAATGCTCTAACGTTGATTGTGGAGATGGCTGAACACTGTGAACATACTAAAATCACTGGACAGGACACTTTTAAATAGGTGAATTATATGGTATATGAATTATATCTCAATAAAGCTGTTCTTTTTTTTAAGAAGAAAAACAATGTGAAGGATCTGGCTTCAAAAATACCAGGTTCTGCACCACTGAGTTCTTCTCACTGGCTAGTATTAATCTCTAAAGAAAGCTGTGGTACTCACTCTTCCACAACTTCACTGCTAAGTTTATAACATCATTACCACCACCAAGAAAAAGCATCCGGCCAAATAAAGAAATCAAACATCTTAGTGGTTCTGGACACTTCAGGAAGTCCCAGCACCCAGACCTCCACATATTCCCTTGTCTCCTGGCAGGGAAGGGTTTCTAAAGATGGATATCAAAAGACGAGAGGCAGGATTCTGTCCCCCACTGGAGTGACGGCGTACAGACTTTAGGGCAGCACACACCACGTGGCTGTGGTGTATAATCCTTCTAATGTGCTGTTGGATTTGGTTGCTAGCATTTTGCTAAGGATTTGTGAATTTACATTCATAAAAGTATCGGTTTGGCCAGACGCAGTGGCTCATGCCTGTAATCCCAGCAATTTCAGAGACCAAAGCAGGTGGATCACGGATCAGGAGTTCAAGACCAGCCTGGCCAACATGGTGAAACCTCGTCTCTACTAAAAATACAAAAATTAGCCGGGTGTGGTGACACGTACCTGTAGTCCCAGCTACTCAGGAGGCCGAAGCAGAATTGCTTGAACCTGGGAGGCAGAGGTTGAAGTAAGCCAAGATCGTGCCACTGCACTCCAGCCTGGGCAACAGAGTAAGACTCTGTCTCAAAATATAAATATAAATATATATATATATATATATATCGGTCTGTAGTTTTCTTGCAGTATCTTTGGCTTTGGTATCAGGGTAGTGCTGGCCTCACAGAATGTGTTAGGAAGTGTCCCTTCTGTTCATTTTTTGGAAGAGTTTGAGCAGGATTGGAGTTAATTCTTCTTTAATGTTTCACAGAACATTTGGTAGTGGGGCTGTCTGTTCCTGGACTTTGGTGGGAGGATTCTCACAGAATGGGAGAAAATATTTGTAAATCACATATCTGATAAGAGTATAATATCCGGAATGTATACAGCACTCCTAGCACTCAACAAGAAGACAACTCAATTTAAAAATAGCCACTAGGGCCAGGTGTGGTTGTTCACACACCTGTAATTCCAGCACTTTGGGAGGCTGAGGCAGGAAGATTGCCTGAGCTCAGGGGGTTGAGACCAGCCTGGGCAACACAGCAAGACCTGGTCTCTACCAAAAAGAAAAAAAAATCAGCCAGGTGTGGTGGTGTACGCCTGTAGCCCTAGGTACTCTGGAGGCTGAGAGGAGAGGATCACTTGAGCCCAGGAGATTGAGGCTACAGTGAGCTGTGACTGTGCCACTGCACTCTAGTCTGGGTGACAGAGTGAAACTCTGTCTCAAAAAAAAAAAAATTAGTCACAGGACTTGAACAGATATTTCTCCATAGAAGATACACAAGTAGCCAACAAGCACATGAAAGATGATCATCATCACTGGGGATTAGGGAAATGCAAATGAAAACCACAATAATATATGCATACCCATTAGGATGGCTTTAATTTTTTTAAAAAGGGGGAAACTAAGAAGTGCTGTCAAAGCTGTAGAGACATGGGAATCCTCAGACACTGCTGGGGGGAATGTAAAATGGTGCAGCCGGTTTGGTGTCTCCTCCAAAAGTTAAGCATAGAGTTACCACATGGCCTACCAATCTTCCTCCTAGGTATACACCCAAGAGAAATGAAAAAACATGTACACACTGAAACCTGTACACAAATGTTTATAGCACCATTATTCATAATAGCCCAGAGTCTGAAACAATCCAAATGTCCATCAACAGAGGAGTAAATAAACCAACTGTGGCATCCACATCCAACAGGATATTATCCACCTAAATAAAGGATCAAGCCACTGATACACGCTGTAACGTGGATAAACTCGACAACATTACATGAAGTCAGGGCAGCCAGACACAAACGGTCACCTACTGTATGATTCCTTGTATATGATGTATCCAGAATAGGTAAATCCATAGGGACAGAAGGCATATAAATGGTTACCAGGGTATGGGGGAAGGGGAAGGGGAAGGGAAAAGGGAAAATGGTTACTTAACTGGTAAGTACTTACTTAATAAGCTGCTTTTTTGGGTAATGAAAACATTTTTTAACTACAGAGTGTTCCAGAACATTGCAAATACAATAAATGCCTGAATTACACATTTTAAAGTGGTTAATCAAATTATGTCAATTTCACCTCAATTTAAAACTAAGTAAAAAGATGGAGAAAGATACATCATGCTAACACACAAATCAGAAGAAAGCTGGAGTAGCTATATTAATTTCAGACAAGCAGACTTCAGAACTAAGGACATTAGAAGGCCTAGAGAGGGGCATTACCTAATGATAAAGGGGTCAATTCTCCAAGAAGACGTAACAACCCCAAATGTGCATGTGCCTAACAACAGTGTCCAAATACAAGAGGCAAAAACTGAGGGAAATGCAAGGAGAAATAGACTAATCCACTATTATAGCTGGAGACCTCAACATGCATTAGTAATTGACAGACTGGCAGGTGAAATTTCAGTGAGGATACCGTTGAACTGAACAGCATCATCAATCAACTGGATCTAATCAACACCTACAGAATGCTTCATCCAACAAGAGCAGAATACACATTCTTTCCAAGCTACATGGAACATTCACCAAGGTAGACAACATTCTGGGACATAAAACACTTTAATAAATTTAATAGAAATCATAGAAAGTACACTCTCAGACTACAGTGAAATCAGTAACAAAAAGATGGCTAAAAATCCCATATTTGGATATTTAAAAACGTATTTCTAAATAACACATGGGTCAAAAAACAAGGCTTAAGAAAAACTTTAAAATATTTTTAACTAAACGCAAATTAAAATACAACTTTTCAAAATTTATGGCATGTGGCAAAAGTAGTACTCAAAAGGAAATTTATAAAATTAAATATATATATTAGAAAAGAATTTGAACTTCCATCTTAGGAAATTACAGAAAAGAGGAGCAATATAAACCTAAAGCAAGCAGGAAAAAAAAAGAAATAAAAATTAGAGTAGAAATCATAAGACTGAAGACAGGTAAAACTAAAATTGATCAAACCAAAAACTTGTTCTTTGAAAAGATCAATAAAATTTATAAAACTCTAGCCAGGCTAACCAAGAAGAGTCAAGAAATATCAATTACTAATAACAGAAAATAAAGAAGGGCCATCACTATTGATCTCATGGGCATTAAAAGGGAAATTAAAAAATATTATTTGCAACTATATGCCTAGAAGTTTGATACCTAAGATGAAATAAACCGATTCCTTGAAAGACATAGTCTACAAAAACTAACACAATGAGAAACAGATCATCTGAATATGCCTACATCTACTAAAAAACTGAATCAATACTAAATAACTTTACAAAAAAGAAAGCACTAGGGCCCAGATGGTTTCACTGGTGAATTCAACCAAACATTTAGGGAAGAAAGCATACCAATTATCTACAATCTCTTCCAGAAAATAGAAGCAGAAGGAATATTTTCAAATTCATTCTAGAAGGCCACCATTACCCTAATACCAAAACCAGATAAAGACTTCACCAGAAAGGAAAATTACAGATAAGTATCTCTCATGATCCTAGATGTAAAAATCCTCAACAAGATCTTCAACAAAGATTAGCGAATAAAACAAAGATGAGCAAATAGAATCCAACAATGTTTTTAAAAATTATACACCACAACCAAGTGGGACTTATTACAGTTGTGCAAGGCTATTTCATCATCCAAAAATCAATTAATGTAAACCATCACATCAGCAAGGCCAAAGAAGAAAAATCATACAATCATATCAATAGGTGCAAAAAAAGCATTCCACAAAATCCAAAACCCACCCATGATTTTAAAAACTCTCAGCAAGCTAGGAATAAAAGGGAATTTCCTTAATATAAGAAAGGTCATTTATGAAAAACCCATAACCAACATCATATTCAACCTCAATGAAGAATGACTGAAATCTTTACCGCTAAGCCAGAAATAAGGCAAGGATATCTCCTTTCACCACTCCTATTCTACATTGTACTGGAAGTCCTGGCTAATACAGTAAGACAAGAAAAGGAAATAAAAAGTAAAACTATCTTTGTTCACAGATGGTATGATTGTTTACACAGAAAATCCCAAAGAATCTACTTTGAAAAATCCTCCTGGAATGAATAAGGGCTTATAGCAAAGTTGCAGGATACAAGGTTAATATACAAAAGTCCATTGCTTTCCTATATTACAGCAATGAACAACTGAAATTTGAAATTTAAAACACAGTACCATTTGCATTAGCACCAAAAAAAGAGAAATACTTAGGTATAAATATAATAAAATATGTATAAGATCTATACGCAGAAAATCACAAAACTCTGACGAAAGATACCAAAGATCTACAGAAATGAAGTGATATTCTACTTTCTGGGATAGGAAGACCCAATATTATTAAGATGTTAGTTCTTCCCAAGGTGATCTACAGATTCAACAGAATCCCAACAAAAATATTTTGTGATATTAAACTGATTTCAAAATTTATGTAGCGAGTAAAAAGACCCAGGATAGCCAACACAGTACTGAAGAAAAGATCAACATTACCCAACTTCAAGACTTACTATAAAGCTACCATAGTCAACACTGTGTGGTATTGGTGAAAAATAGACAAACAGACAAATGGAACATAATAGAGGCCCCAAAAACATGTCCACACAAATATAGTCAATTGATCTTTGACAAAGGAGCAAAAGGCAATTCAATGGAGAAAAGACAGTCTCTTCAACCAACGGTGCTGAAACAACTGGCCGTCCACATACAGAAAAATCCATCTAGACGGAGACCTTACACCTTCTACAAAATTAACTCAAAATGGATCATAGACCTTAGTGTAAAATGACAAACCATAAAACTTCTAGAAGAAAACATAGGACCTGTGTGACCTTGGATTTGATAAGTTTTTAGTTTTACCACCAAAAACCACGACCTATAAAAGAAAAACATGTTAACTTGGGAATTATTGAAATTAAAAATATCAGCCAGGCGCAGTGGCTCACACCTGTAATCCCAGCACTTTGGGAGGTTGAGGCAGGCGGATCACTTGCGGTCGGGAGTTTGAGACCAGCCTGGCCAACATGGTGAAACCCCACCTCTACTAAAAATACAAAAACATTAGCTGGGTGTGGTGGTGGGTGCCTGTAGTCCCAGCTACTCGGGAGGCTGAGGCAGGAGAATTGCTTGAACCCGGGAGGCGGAGGTTGCAGTGAGCCGAGATCATGCTACTGCACTCCAGCCTGGGCCACAGAGTGAAACTCTCTCCCAAAAAAAATAAAAATAAAAAAACATCTGCTCTGTGAAAGGCATAAAGAGAATGAAAAGCCACATACTGGGAGAAAATATTTGCAAAAAAAAATCTGATAAAGATTGTTTCAAAATATACAAAGAACTCTTAATTAAAACTCAACAAGAAGACAAACAACCCAGTTCAAATGGGGAAAAGATCTGAATAGACACCTCATCGAAGAATATATACAGATGGCAAACAATCATATGAAAAGATGCTCAACATCACATGTCATTAGAAAAGTGCAAATTAAAACAATAATAAAATACCACTACACATCTATTAGGATGGCAAAAATCCAAAACACTCACACTAAACGCTGACGAGGACATGAAGCAAAAGGAATCCTCATCCACTGCTGGTGGGAATACGAAATAGTACAGCCACTTTGAAGAGAGTATGACAGTCTCTTACAAAGCTAAACACACTCTTACCCTAGGATCCAGCAATTGCATTCCTCAGTATTTACCCAAATGAGCTGAAGGCCAATGTCTACGCAAAAACTTGCACACAAATATTTACAGCAGATTTATTCAAATTGCCAAAAACTGGAAATAGCCAAGTAGCCCATTAATATCCATAAATGCAAGTAGCCAATTAGCATCCATAATTTTTATTGCTGGAATATTATTCAGCAATAAAAATGAGTTAGTGAGCCTTGAAAAGATATGGAGGAACCTTAAATACACACTGCTAAGGGAAAGAAGCCAGTCTGAAAAGGTTCCATACTATATGATTTGAACTATTAATATATGTCATTCCTTTGAAAAGGGTAAAACTCTGGAGACAGTAAAAAGATGAGTGGTGGCCAATGGGAAGGGAATGGGGGGCAGGATAAACAGGTGGCACACAGAAGATTTTTAGGGCAATGAAACTATTCTGTATGATACTGTAATGGTAGACATGTCACGTCGGGCATCTGTCAAAATCCACAGAAGGTAAAACACAGAGTAAACCCTGAGGATGTAAACTGTGTGCTTTAGTTAACAATGTATCAATGTCGGTTCATCAACTGTAACAAACGTACCACATTAACACAAGATGTTATTAATAGGGGAACTGTGTGGAGGAGAGAGAGAAGAGAGAGGCACAGGGGAACTCTCGGTACTATATGCTCAATTTTTCTGTAAAACTAAAACTGCCTTAAAACAATAAGGTGTGTTAATCAACTTTAAAAAAATAATATGTTAACTGAAGTTCTAGAACAGGCAAAGCTAATCTGTGGAGAAAATACTCGGAACTGTGGGTGCTTATCTGTGAGTGAGAGGCTGCCTAGGAAGGGAGATGAGAGAATTTTCCAGGTGATGATAACGTCCTGTATCTTGGGGTTTGGTTCCATTCACCAGTACTCACTGGATAAACTTAAGATTTACATGTTTCAACGCATATACGTGTCACAAAAAAAGAAAACACTGCGGTTAATATGTATGCTGAAGTATTTAGGGGAAGTGTAATGCTGTCAAGTTTACTTTGAAGTGCATCAAAAAATAAGATGGACTGAAGAATAGAAGAATTGATAAATAAGTGATAAAACAAGTAAAGTGGTAATGTAAAATCTAGGTAGTGAATATACTGATGTTCACTGTAAAATTAACTTTACTGTATGTTTGAAATTTTCCATAATGCCAAAAGAAAATAACCTTTACAATAGCAAAAACATGAAATACCTAGGAATAAAACAGTAGTGAGAGAAGGCTAAAGAAGAGTTAAGTAAATGGTGAAAGATACCTTGTTCATCAGTTTTCAAGATGTGCTCCCTGAATAGTCACAGACTCAACACAATCTCAATTGGAATTCCAGCTGGCATTTTTGTAAAAATTCATAGGCTGAGCCCAAACTTTATATGGCAAGGTAAAGATCTAGAATACTAAAACCATTTTGAAAGAAACAAATTTGGAAGACTTCCACAATCTTATTTCAAGGCTTAGCATTTTAAGCTGCAATAATCAATATTGTATTGTATGGCATTACTGTTTTAAGGACAGACATATAAACCAGTGTAACAGAAGAGAATCCAATTGTGACCCTATATGGTCAGCTGATTTTTTACAAAGTTGTCAAGGTAATTGAATTTAGGGTCAGAGTATATTCTTCTCAAAAAATGTATGGAAAAGCAAATCAACCTCTCATCACCGCTGATCCGCCTCCCCCCAAAAAAACAAAATAAGCAAAAAATTAAAAATAAAACTTGAAATGGGTCACAGCCCTAAATATAAAAGCTAAAACTATGGAAATTCTGAAAGAACACCTAGTAGGCAACCTTTGCAATCCTTGTATGTAAATTTTACCTCAGTAAATTTTATGTACAAAATCAAACCATAAGAGTACTAGAAGTAAATATGGGAGAGAATTCTAATAATCTCAAACTAGGGGAGACACTTTTTGAGACGGCATAAAAATTCATAAACTAAACTACATAACAAGATCAATTTTAACACAAAGAAAGCCTGGCAAAAGATACAAACAGTTCACATACAAGGAGAAGCCAACGGTCCTCAGCATCTGAGGATGCTCAGGCCACTCATAAGGAGAAACTCAAGACTACTCACCTGCCAGAGAGAAAGGGCATCTCCTAAGTGTCCAACACTGTCCTAACTCGGAGGGTGAGAGTCTGGGTACGGACTGTCCTATAGTGCTGGGGGGAGCGTGTGCTCTATGGAGAGCAATGTGGCAACATCTAGGAAGGGAGTGATTTACTAAATGCCCTCTGACTCAGTAATCCCAATCCTAGGAATTTATTCTATAATAAATTATACACATGTGAAATGACAGGTGTACAAGGACATCCACTGCAACACTGTGTATAATAGTAAGACTAGAAACTATCCAAATGCCCGTTGCAGGGGTGTCATTAATTATGAAACATGAATAAAATGATATAACCATGAAGCACTTAAAAAGAATGAGGCACCTCTTTGTGCAGGATCTAGCAGTGCAATCCACAACAATCAGTGAAAAGTCAAGGTAGAGATCAGCATGTGCAGTATGCAACGACTCATGAAAATGAAGAGGCTTGTGTCCATATATGAAGAGAGGAGCTCCGAAAGGACCCCGAAGACACTGGCTGGATTCTCTTCCTGGGGCCACCAGGACACATAACCACAAACAGGGGGCTTACAACAGAAATGGATTCTCACAGTTCTGGAGGCTAGAATTCTCACACCAAGGCATCCAGGGCCCACATTCTCTCCGAAGGCACTGGAGAGAGCCTGGCCTGGCCTCTCCCAGCCTCCAGCAGCCCCAGGTCTTCCGTGGCTGTGGCCACAATGCTGCGATCTCAGCCTCTGCCTTCACTGGCCTTCTCCTCTATCGGTACATTTGTCATTGGCTTCAGGTCCCATCTTAAATCCAGGACGATCACCTCATTTTGAGATCCTTAACTCAGTCACACTGGCAAAAACCCTTTTCCCAAATACGGTCCCATTTATAGGGAGTTGTGGGGGTTTGGACATGGACACAGCCCCAGACTATGTCCAGGGAGGGGGTCAACACTCTGCCCACCACCATGGTGCCTCCAAGAACCTTCTCCTCTGAGCCGTGGTGCCGCGCCTGCCTCTGGTCACTCTGCTGTCTCTCTGGTGCACATTCTGTCTGGCCACCCTGCCCTTCCACTGCTCCCACCCCTGCTGCACGCCAGTGTTTCTTCCTGGACTTAACTGTGCTGGTTTTGCACCCTATGCCCCATGCAGCAGCCAGAATAATCTTTCTCAAAACGTCATCAAGGCATGACACTCCCTTGTTCAAAACCCTCCAGGAGCTCCCCACCTCACTCAGAGTAAACCCCAAAACCTGCGTGTGGCCCAGCTGGCCTGGCTGCTCTCCAGCCTGACCACTAGTACCCTCCACACTCTGTGCCAGCCGCACGGGCTGCCTGGAGGCTCCTCACACACACCAGGCCTGCTGCCTCCTTGGAGCCTCATGCATCTCCCCCCAGCTATTCCAGTGCAGCCTGGGCCGGGCCTCTGCTTGAATGTCACATGGGAAAGGCTGTCCCCAGCTGCTTCTCTAAAGCAGTGTCACTCCCTGTACTTCCCCCCATCACAGGATCAGCAGCTAAGACCCAAGCTCAAGTCTGATGCCTGTTTTCATAAATCAAGTTTTGTGGGCACACAGCCCTGCTCGTTTGTTTATGGCTACTCCTGAGCTTCAACACAAAGCTGAACAGCAGCAGCAGCAACCACATGGCCCACAAAGCAAAAACAAGTGTGCACGCTCCTGTCCTGCCGCTTGACAGCTCTCACTCTGCCGCCTGACGCATTTGACCACCATCTGCCTCTACCCACTGCTCCCTGAGTGCAGTGAAACCTGGGCCGCTTTGCGCGGAGTGGATCTTCAGCGTCCGTGACAGTGTGTGGAACACAGGGAGTGCTGACGGGATGCACCAGGATGAAACAACGACTGCCTCCGAGGAGCACTTGGGCTGGGCATGAGAGAGACTTCACTAGAGACCCTTTTCAAATGTCTTCATTTTATGTCATGGACATGTATTATTATACTAAGACCATTAATATGTATTTAAATATGAGGAGAATTTTGCAAACAAACAAGGCAAGTACCCTCTTAAGATAGATAAGGAAAGCAATGCAATCGAAGTGCACCACTTGGTTTTACAGAAGATAATTTTCTTTGCTATCTACAAAATCCACGTTATAAAGCAGAATGACTGACCTGGCCAGTGATATTGCTGTGACCGTGTGGAGAGATAGCAAAGGAGGTGCAGAACAGTGGGAAGGAGCCAATATTCATCTACTGCTCAACAGCTGATGGCTAAGATGGCAACCATGAAAAAGCAGAACAAAAACATTCCTCAGCAAGATGAAAGCAATTCCAGAAAAATATAGGGAAGAGTTAGTATGGTTTCCTTTGAGAGTTGGGTGTTTTTGTTTTTAAACAAGCCTCTTGGTACTACTAAAATTTTTTTGTTTTTGTTTTTTGAGACAGAGTCTTGCCCTATTGCCCAGGATGTAGCACAGGGGTACAATCACAGCTCACTGCAGCCTTGAACTCCTGGGCTCAGGCAATCCTCCCACCTCGGCCTCCCAAAGTGCTAGGATTACAGGTGTGAGCTACTGCACCTGGCCTAAATTTTTAGTCACTTACTAAAAGTCTGGTTAAAAAACGAACAGAATGAGTGCTTGACTGTTGTGAGTGTCCCCTACTGCTAAGGCCACACATTTGGTAACCTTGCACACATGGACTAAGTACTCATAGGTCGGCAGAGCAAAGAGAAAAGCCAATCAAAGTGTCTGCTGCCCTCCCCGGAGGCTTTCTCAGAGGGCTTTCTGACGACGGGCAAAACCTTCACTCGAAAGCGGAACCAAGTTTTGGACGTGCTCAAAACCTTCCAAGAGCCCTCCATGTGTGCCAACTTGGTATGACCGCTTACTGCCTAAGGCTGGGAAGCACATTCCCCAGAAGGCCAGGACAGTGGCCCAGTGACAGGGGTGCAGTGCTGCCCAGCCACCGCAGCTGCTTGGTGGTCTTCCCGCTTGGCATCTGCCAGCTTCCCGCTGCTGGCCAGCGAACCCACAGAGGCCCAGCACAGCGCCGATGCTCCCCAAGATGTGACGGCTTCCGAGACCCCACACAAGCTCCCGTTTATGATCCCAAGTTGATGCCCATGCACACGCTTCTCCTGTTTCCTCACGATCTTCAAATTGTCCATCTGGGACAAGTCAGTTTAAGCAGAGCATTTCTCTGATCCTACAACTTCCCTCTCACGTGTGAGCTCACTGGCGTCTTTCACTGCTGTATTTACAACAGCTCTGTTCTTCTGACCAAACCCTGACTGATGTGAGTTGAGCTTTTAAAAGAGGTCTGTATCCCTGTATCAGTTTTACAATTTCAGATTTTTTGGAACTAAATACATCTTAATCTCCTCTGACTAAAAACTGTCAGAAACAGAAACTTCATTTAATGCTTTTATTGTTTTAACACAGATAAGCTATGGCCATGTAATCTGTAATCTCTGATTTCCAAAATGTGAACCAAGAAGTATAACTCAACTTAGTCTTACAAAAATTAGATATTTTCCCTCATGGAAAAAAAAAATCAGAAAATACTACATGGTTTTTTTGTTTTTTAAGTTTTTTCCTATACTACTGGTTTAAATCACTGTAACAGAACAGAATATGTAAGCACATTCTGGAACCTTACATCTAAGATTAACTACTTATATTTACCTTAATAAATTTAAAGCAAAATACAGCTCTTTATCCAAACAGTCTTCTTTCAGAACAATCTTTCCAAAATATTTAATACAGTGATTTTCTGTTTCTAGAAAAGACTAGAGTTTCCAATCCTTCCCACCTGAACAAAAACACCACTCTCTGACTATCACCCAAAGAGAAAAGAAGAAAGAAAAGGCCTTTAGGATGCAGTGGGCACAGACTGTAACACCCAGACACAGAGGAAAGTCAGTCTGCGGAGGGAGCCTGGAATCCAGCCTCCGCAGCTTCCTGAGGGGTGTGCTGGAGGCCACCTGTGGACATGCTCAGGTGCCGAGCACAACCAGTTTGTGGAGCTGGTAGAGAAAGGTGTTCTTCCCTCTGCTGCTCTCGCGGTCGGCCTGCTCCATGACCAGCTTTGGATCAACCTAATGGGGTAGACAAGAGGACCAGTCAGGCTCTGTGACAGGGCTTTTCCAGACATAAAATACACATGCATTAACATCCAGGATGCACAAAGTATAATTCAGTTCTCCAAAAATATTTACAGAACACTTCTCTACTCTCACACTTCATACTATAGGTTTGATAATTCATTTTTAATTTCATGTTTAAATAACCCCATTAAAGATGGACAAAAGACATGAACGCTTCTCAAAAGAAGACATTGAAGGGCCAAAAACATTTAAAAATGCCCCACACATCAGTAATCATCAGAGAAGTGCAAATCAAAACCACAAAATACCATCTCACACCAGTCAGAATAGCTATTATTAAAAAGTCAAAAAAACAACAGATGTTGGCAAGGCTACAGAGAAAAGAGAATGCTTATACACCATTGGTGGGAATACAACTTAGTTCAGCCACTGTGGAAAGCAGTTTGGAGATTTCTCAAAGGTCTTAAAACGGAACTACCATTTGATCCAGCAATTCCATTACTTGAGTATATGTCCAAAAGAAAACAAATTGTTCTACCAAAAAGACACATGCATTTACATATTCACCACAGCATTATTCACAATAGCAAAGACATGGAATCAACCCAGGTGGCCATCAACAGTGGATTGGATAGAGAAGATGTGGTACGCACATACCATGAAATACTACACAGCCATTAAAAAGAATGAAATTGTGCAATCGGGATGCAGCTGGAGGCCATTACCTTAAGCGAATTGATGCTGGAACAGAAAACCAAATACTGCCTGTTCTCACCTACAAGTGGAGCTACACATTGAGTACTCATGGACATAAGATGGGAACAAGAGACACCGGGGACCACTAGATGGAGGAGGGAGGCAAGGATTGAAAAGCTACCTATTGGGTACTATGTTTAGTACCTGGGTGATGGGATTAATTGTACCTCAAACCTCAGCATTATGCCACCTACCCAAGTAACAAAAGCTGCACATGTACCCCTTGAATCTAAAATAAAAGCTGCAAACAAATAAATTCATGATTAATACTATGGCAAGCTTTACTGAGAAATCTCCCATGCATGCCTATGTAAATGTGGATGGTAATTGCATTACAGGTCTTGAAGACACTGAAATTTTCTAAAACATACTAACCACAAAGTGAAATTCTGTTTTCAAACAAAGTCCTGCTAGTTCGTCACCCTCAGACACGCCAACCGAGCCTGACGGCCATGGGGGCTGGTGTGGCCGCCCCTCTCCTTGCCCATGGAGCTCTGCACACAATGGGGCCGGCTGCCAGGATCAGCCTTGGGGTCTCTAAAGAGGGACCTAGGCACAGGGCACAGGGGGAGCAGGCGAGCATCACAGCAGGAGCAACCTTGAGGCGCAGGATGGGACACAGTCCTCCAAGGCAGAGCCTCACTTAGATCGTCAAAGGGGAGGGGAAGACTGCCCCTGCTGCTTTGTATCTAGAGATATCCCTGGCTCTGGAATTAAATCTACAAACTCCTTTGGGCTCCTTTCCCTGAAATCACATTTTATTCCATTTCTAGCCCTACAGACAGGAAGTACCAGGGAGCCTATGAAGGGCTTTGTCCTTCTTCATGACTCAACTGTGGCCCCTGAAAATTCCTTCACTGAAGCCCGAACCCCCACTGTGATGTTATTTGGAGATGGGGCCTCTGGGAGGTGATAAGGGTTAGATGAGGTCACAAGGGTGGGACCCCAAGGATGGGATTTGTGCCCTAAGAGAGGATGTCTCTCTTTCACGTGAGGGCACAGTGAGAAGGTGGCCATCTGCAGATGTCCCTCAAAGGTCCTCACAAGGACCCACAAACTGGCACCTTCCCTAGGACTTCCAGCCTCCAGAGCTGTGAGAACAAATGTCTGCTGTTCCTAAGCCCCTACCCGTGGTGGCACTGTGACAGCAGCTCAAGCAGACAAAGACAACAACCAGTACAGCCCGAAAGCCACCAAGCCAGCCACATGGCAGGAACAGCCAAGGTGCATTTCACAAAGACCAACAAGAGCAGGAAGGTTCAATCCAGACCCTCATACCTTTTTTTCCCAACTCACAGGCAGTGAGTTATCCTGGTGTCTGACTCTTTGCCGGGACATCACATAGAAGACACTGTGCAGAAACAGCCTGTCTGGTCTGAGACATTTGCCAGCTGGCCCCCAAAGCCATCCACTTTGCCTCCTGTCTCTGCCTCTCAGACCCTCCGCCAGCCCTGGCTCTGAACCCTGGGTCTGCCCAGGGCCTGTCCCCTCCTCCACGTGGCCTCTGCTCATGTAGCAGCCTGCATCCCACTCACCTGATTCCACTCGTAGGGCTTTTCATGCCACTTGGGAACAATCTTCTCCCTTGGTTTTGACTGACAGAACAAACTAATTTTAAAAAAAAAGAAATTATCTTAATTATATATTAGTAACTGAAAACACTGCTGTGATTTTTTTAAAGATTTAAATCCTATATGCTTCCCACAGAATTGGAACTAGAATAAACTGTTTAAAGGTCAACATTTATGCAGTTATGATCAGAAAATATTTTAATCTATAGCATATTCAAAAGCAGAAAGAAATGGAGTGTGACAGATCTGTAAGACCTAGTCTTGTCTCTGTGTTCCCTTAGCAACCAGCACTGCAAACCACATGAATGAGTCAAGTTCTCTGAAATGTAACAGGACATTTTGTACCATTAGCTCTCAAGCAGTCATGACAAGTTGGAAATATCATCAGCTTAAAAAGATAGGGAATTTGAACAATGAGGGAGTAAAGAGTTCTGCAGAGCCTCTCCCCACTAAAAAACTATAAAACAAGGCAAAACTGTAAACATACATACATACATACACACACACACACATACATACATACATACATACATACATACATACATACCAACAACAACCATTTGAAGGCTCTGGAAATTAACCAAAGGCAAAGGCAAACAACAAGTTGAGAAGCATTCATTCATGACAAACTGCCAGCTCCAGGTGAGAACAGTGGAGTGTGTGGAGTTCTTGCTGGGGTAGGGAGCCGCTCCCACCCCATACACCTGCCCCTGAACCCAGCACCACAGCACTCCCAGGGCCATAAAGGCTATGTGATCTGGATCAGAGGGTGAAAAATCCTCACACCTTGACTTGGAGCATTGTCAGTAAAAACAGCAATGAAGGAAACAGATGGGGAAAGCCCATAGCTTTCCAGCCTCATGCCACATCCTGCTTGGGGCCAGCAGCAGACCAGACTATTCAGGAGGTAAAAGGGAGACTCTGGAAAGGAGAGTGCCACAGAGGGGAAGCAGGCCCTCCACACATCCCTGACTGATGGAGGGGTGCACACACGTGGGAAAAACCTGGGAAGCCCTGAGAAAAATAGAGGCCAGGGAAGAATCAAAAAGTGCCTGAACTTGGAGTGCACTTTTCAACCCATACTTAGCTCCAATGGCAAAGGGCAGAAGCCTTCAGGGCAGTATTTAAAGACAACTTTTGATTGATCACTGGCTAAGCACTAAGCTGTGCAGATCAGATACAAGGACAACAGCTAGGAAGCCAGGCTAAAAAATAAAAATAAGAATAAAGAAAACAAAACGAGCTGGGCGTGGTCACATATGCCTGTAGCCCTACCTACTTGGGAGACTGAGGCAGGAGGATCGCCAGAGCCCAGGAGTTCAAGGCTGCAGTGAGCTATGATCACATCACTGCACTCCAGCTTAGGCAACAAAGTGAGACCTTGTTTCTATAAAAATTAAAATTAAAAACATAACAAAACAGCAGAACCCAGACATCAGTGACCTCACATCACGGGGGATGGACTTACAGGTTAAGACTAGGCACTTTTCTAAAGTGAAACAAACAAAACAACAAAACCCAAAAACAGCAGCTCTGGGGGAACTGCTCCAGTACATTATCTAAAGTACCCAATTTCCAACAAAAAAATTAGGAGACATCAAAGACACAGGAATGTGTGGCCCACACACAGAAGAGCAGCCAGTAGAGGCTGAGTGTGTGGCCAGCTGTGGGTTCAGCACTCAAAGACCTCAAGGCAGCCACTGTGAACAGGTGCCAAGAAGTTTTTTAAAAATAGGATAACAATGAATCAGGGATAATCTCAATAAAAATTAAAAACTACCAAAGAAACAACAGAAATCCTGGAGCTGAAAAGTACAATGACTGAAATGGAAAATTCTCTGTACTGCATCCACGTCGACCTGAGATGAAATAATAAAGGATCAGTAACCTTAGGACAGATCAACAGAAATTAACCAATCTGAAGCACAAAGAGGAAAGAGACTGAAGAAGAGTGACCAGAGCCTCAAAGACCAGTGAGGCCGTATCGACCGTGTTAGCACGCGTTTAACACCAGCGCACTGACAGACGTGCAAAGCAATGTCTCCCTAGGGGAGAAGAGAGCGGGCACGAGGCAGAAAAAAATATTTGAAAAAATTCAAAACTGCAAATATACTGTAAGTAAAAGGACAGAAAAAGCTCACAAATGGTAGCTAAAGAGAGCTGGGGTAGCTATATTAATATCAGACAAAATAGGCCTTAAAACAAGAAGCATTACTAGAGAAAGAAAGCTTTCATAATAATAATGATCTTGTATGTAGGAAATCCTAAGGAATTTACAAACAACTACTAGAATACAGAAGTTTAACAAGGTCACAGGATAAAAGACCAATATATAAAAATCAACTGTTCCTTTCTAAAAAAAAATCCAAAAACAAAATTAAGAAAACAATTTTATTCACAATAGCATTAAAAGAACTAAAATATTTAGAAACAACTAAAGTGCAAGACCTGCACACTGAAAATTCTAAAACAGTATTAAGAGAAATTAGAGAATACCCAAATGAAGAGACACTCCATCTTCATGGACTGGATGGCTCACTACTGTTAGGATGGCAATTCTCCCCAAACTGACTCACAGGTTCCACACAATCTCTATCACAATTCCAACAAGGATTTTTATACAAACTGACAAGCTGATCCTAAAATTTGCATGGAAAGGAAAAGAATATAAAAGAGTAAAAATAATTTTGAAAAAGAGCAGGCCGGGTGCGGTGGCTCACGCCTGTAATCCCAGCACTTTGGGAGGCCGAGGTGGGCGGATCACGAAGTCAGGAGATCAAGACCATCCTGGCGAACACAGTGAAACCCCGTCTCTACTAAAAATACAAAAAAATTAGCCGGGTATGGTGGCGGGCACCTGTAGTCCCAGCTACTCAGGAGGCTGAGGCAGGAGAATGGCATGAACCCGGGGGGGCGGAGCTTGCAGTGAGCCGAGATCACGCCACTGCACTCCAGCCTGGGCAACAGAGCAAGACTCCGTCTCAAAAAAAAAGAAAAAGAAAAAGAATAAAACAGGAGGACTAATGCTACAGCAATTAAGACAGTATAGCACTGGTACAAAGATAGATATAAAGTAATTGAACAAAACAGAAAGCCCAGTAATAAATCTTTACATTTATGGCCAATTCATTTTTGACCAAGGTACCAAGGCAATTCAATGGTAAAAGTATAGCTTTTCAGTAAATGATGTCATCACCACTAGATATTCATATGCAAAAAATGACTTTAGGCTCTTGTATCACATACCACATACAAAATCATCTCAAAATGGATCAAAAACCTAAACATAAAAAATTACAAAAAGAGAGAAAATGATTGTGACCTTCAGTTTAACAAGGATTTTTTAAGATATAGCACCAAAAACATAATTCATTTTTTAAAAAGATAAAGTAGGCCAGGCGCGGTGGCTCACCCCTGTAATCCCAGCACTTTGAGAGGCTGAGGCGGGCAGATCACGAGGTCAAGAGATCGAGATCATCCTGGCCAACATGGTGAAACCCCATCTCTACTAAAAATACAAAAATCAGCTGGGCTTGGTGGCGTGCACCTGTAATCCCAGCTACTCGGGAGGCGGAGGCAGGAGAATCGCTTGAACCCAGGAGGTGGAGGCTACAGTGAGTCGAGACTGCACCACTGTACTCCAGCCTGGGCGACAGAGCGAGACTCCGTCTCAAAAAAAAGATACTGTCTTAGTCCATTTTCCCCTGTTATAACTGAAGACCAGAGAGTGGGTCACTTACAAAGATAAGAACTTGATTTCTCACGGTTCTGGAGCTGGGAAGTGCGGGAGCATGGCTCTAGCACCTGGCCAGGGCCTTCTTGCTGCATCATGACATGGCAGAGGGGCAAGTGAGTACTTGAGACAGGAAGAGGCACCGGGGCAGACCCACTTTACAACAATCCATACTCTCTTGATAACTAACCCTCTCTCACAATGATGACATGAGTCCAGTCAACCCCTTATTATGCCCAGCCTTCCAACACTGTTGCATTGGGTATTAGGTTTCAAACATATCACATTCAAACCACAGCAAGTAGATTTCATCAAAATTAAAAATTTGTGTTCTTTGGAAGACATCATTAAAATAAGAAGACAAGCTACACAATGGTGAAACTAATCACAAATTACTTACCCAATAAAAGACGTGTATCTAAAATTTAAAAACAATTTCTACAACTCAATAATGAAAAGACAAATTTAAAAATGGGCAAAAGATCTGAACAGACATTTCACCAAAAAAAAAAAAAAAGGATAAATGACTGGCTAAGAGGAATATAAAAAGTTGCTCTACATCGTTAGTCATTAAGGAAACGAAAATTAATGCTACAATGAGATACTACCATACTCACCAGACTGACTGCAGTAACAACACGTGCCGGTGCCTCGTGCTGGTGAGAATGTGGAGAAGCCAGAGCCAGCCTATGTTGCTGGTAGAAATGTAACATCGTACAGCTATTTTGGAAAACAGTTTGGCTATTTCCTTTTTTTTTTTTCCTGATAGAGTTTCGCTGTTGTCACCCAGGCTGGAGTGCAACGGCGTGATCTTGGCTCACTGCAACCTCCGCCTCCTGGGTTCAAGCAATTCTCCTGCCTCAGCCTCTCAAGTAGCTGGGATTACAGGCGCGTGCCACCATGCCCTACTAATTTTTGTGTTTTTAGTAGAGACAGGGTTTTACCATGTTGGCCAGGCTGGTCTGGAACTCCTGACCTCAGGTGATCTGCCCACCTCAGCCTCCCGAAGTGCTGGGATTACAGGCGTGAGCCAATACGTCTGGCCCTGGCCTTTTCTTAAAAGATTAACATAAACCTACCAATACAACCTACCAACTCCACTCATAGATATCTTCCCGAGAGAAAAATACATGTTCACAAAAAGACTGTATGTGACTATTCATAGCAGCTTTCTTCATAATGGCCAAATACTGGAAATAATCCAAATATTTTATCAACTGGTGAATGGATTAAAAAAGTGGCATAACAAACAATGAAATATTATTTAGTAAAAAGGAACATGATACAATATGGATAAACCTCAAAAGTACTAAGCTAAGTGAAAGAAGCCAGATTTTAAAATTAAAATGTGATTCCACGTATATAAAAATGTCAGAGAAGGCAAATATATAAACAGAAAGCAGATCAGTGGTACCTGGGCTGGGGTGGGAACAAGACTGCGTGTAAATGGACAGTGGGAACTTTCGATCCTCAACACAGCTTTACTGAGGTGTACTTTACATATCCTAAAAGTCATCAACTTTAGGAACATAATTGATTAGTTTTAGTAAATTTATGGGGTTGTACAAACAATGACACATTCTGTTTTAATATATTAGTCAAGCAGGTGGCATCTGTTGCCTGCTGCCAGGAGAAGTCGGGGCACCCCTGCATCTTGTCTTGGAGTCGCCAAGGAAAACGCACATAGTCAGACCCTGGCTGGAACGAACCTTTACTTACAGAGGGAGGCAACAGGACAGGATCAGCTCTAGTGACTGGCATCGGTCCCTGTGGCCAGCGGGTACCTCCCGGAAGACAAGGCAGGCCTGCAGGCCCCTCTCTTATGTGGCAGCAGGAGAGCCCTGTCCCATCCCTGCAGCAGTGGGATTGACCAGGTACCGTATGACACACAGGCTTAAGCAGGGCAGAGCCGGAATCAAGGAAAGATCTTCCCACACATGGCGACGAGCCCCCCACAGGCTGTGAGGACCCTTAATCTTATGGGAAGGAAGCGTTTCAGGCCCAAGGCCTGTTCTCAGACAGCAGAGAGGGGATCAAAGGCTGCCTGCATGAGACTGCCTTTCCCGACAATACTTACGAGTAAACTTCTCTGGATGACAGAAATGCTGAAGAGCTAGGTTGTGTTGACAGACTGCACAACTATAAATTCACTAGAGTTATTGAATTGTTAAAACAAACAAACCAATACCTACCTATGGCATAATAAGGCAGGATACAGTTACCCTTGTTTTGGGGGCAGGGAGTGATGGTGGCTACAACCACACCCGCACACCCTAAGGAGCACCAGGGCTCTGACCTCGGTGCTGGCCACATGGGCATATACCTGTGTACTTAAACTTCAACCCACATTTTACATAAAAATATTTTTACCGGCCAGGCATGGTGGCTCACACCTGTAATCCCAGCACTTTGGGAGGCTGAGGCGGGTGGATCGCCTGAGGTCAGGAGTTCACCTGACCAACATGGTGAAATCCTGTCTCTACTAAAAATATAAAAATTAGCTGGGCATGGTGGTGGGTGCCTGTAATCCCAGCTACTTGGATGCTGAGGCAGGAGAATCGCTTGAACCCGGGAGGTGGAGGTTGCAGTGAGCTGCGATCATGCCATCGCACTCCAGCCTGGGTGACAGAGCAAGACTCCATTCTCAAAACAAAACAAAAAAATTACCAGCTTGGGCAACATAGCAAGACCTCATCTATGTAAAAAATTTAAAAATTAGCCAGGTGTGGTGGTGCACACCTGTAGCCCCTGCTACTAGGGAGGCTGAGGTGGGAAGATCATGTGTGCCGAGGAGTTGGAGCTGCAGTGAACCATGCTCACACCACTGCACTCAGCTTGAGCAAGAGAGTGAGACTCTGTCTCTAAAAATAAATAAATAAATATTAAAAATATTTTTATATAAAAGAAAATGAAGAGAGAAAACTAAAACTGGCCTTTCTCACCATTTCTAAGACAGCTATATATAGCTTTTTAAAAAATGCTTATTAAACTAAAAGAAACCAACCCAAAAGGCATAGGAAGGAGAGAAGTGTCACCGTGATACCAGATGCCACCTGCTTTCACAGAGCTCCAGGTCCCAGCCAGCACAGGACACTGTCAGGCAAGGAAGGACCGGGTCCTTCCCAGGGAGACGGGCTCTGGGACAGGAGCACAGGACTGGGTAGGTGGAATGCTGGTTTCTCCTCCATGACCACTCCCACTCTTCTTGGCCTTCCCGGGGCCCTCAAGCTGCCTTGGGCTCATGGGCTACACCAACAGGAGCCTTTTGTGTCTGCATTCTGGTTTGGTTTGTCCCATGGAGAGTCCAGCAGGAGGTGAGAAACAGGGAAGTCAGGTCAGAATGCTCCTTCTCCAACCTCCCCTGCAGAGAGGTTCAAGAGAGGCCCAGCTCTGTAAGGCCCAATCCTACAAGCCGGACTCCCCCAATCCCTAAGACACCCACCACTAGGAATGGTGGGTGACACATTACCCACTGTGGCTTCCCATGCCCTGCCCACGCTGTCCCTTCAAGGGACACACACACACAGGACAAGGGTGCTGCTCTCCACAGGAAGGGCGTGCCTACATTCTGATGCCTCCCAGTGCTGCCTCCAGCACTGGCACTCCACTTCAGGTGATCAATATGTCACATTGCCTACACAATTCAAAACAGCCATGATCAAGGCAGCTGAGAAAGTTGACTGGGAAGAAAAGAAGCCCGCGTCATCACACAGCTTACCCTAAAAGCTTCTGACGGGCAATGTCTTGAAGCTGCGCAACTCTCTCTGGCCCAAGACACTTGCATCCATTTGGTCCATCACAGACTAGCTTGTTAATAGCAGCCCTGAGAATATTAACCTGTAAATAAACAGCAACATAAACACTCATACGGCTCCATCGTAACTGAATTTCATCCCGTTAGAGAATTCATAGCATTCAGAGTTAGTATTCTCTGTCATCAGTATGGTTTATCCACTCGCCTGCTGAAGGCATCTTGACTGCTCCCAGTTTTTAGCAATTATGACTCAAGCTGCAATTGATATTCACATACAAGCTCCATGTGGATGCTAGTTTTCAAATCTCTTGAATAAATACCTACAGATGGGATTCCTGGGTCATATGGTAGATGCAGGCTTAACTTCATATGAAACTGTCTTCTAAAATAGTGGTACTAATCTGCATTCCCACCAGCAATGAACAAAAGGTCCCCGGTCCCCCTGCACCACCTCCTTGCCATTGCTGGTTACTGTCAGGTTTTGGATTTCAGCCATTCCAGTAAGTAGGTGGTGCTATCTCATGGAAGTCTCATTTTGCATTTTCCTAATGACATATGATGCTGAGCATCTTTTCATGGGTTTACTGTCATCCGTATTTTAATTCTGTTGCTTGTTTTCTTATAATTGAGTTTTAAGAGTGCCTTACATATTGTGGATACAAGTCCTTCATCAGATATGTAACCTGTAACTATTTTCTCCTGGTGTGCACTTTGTCTTTTCTTCCTCTGAAGAGGGTCTTTTGCGGAACAAAAGTTTTTAATTTTGATAAATTCAAACATATCAATTTCCCCTTCACAGATTGTGCTTTGGGTGTTGTATTTATAAACTCATGCCACACCCAAAGTCACATAGATTTCCTGAATTTGCTTGTAGCACTTTAATAGTTTTACATTTTCCCATTAGGTCTATGGCTTAAGGAGTATTTTCAAGCCCATAAGCCCCTTCTTGTGACCAGGCAATTATGACTTAACAGTTGCAGAGACAACACCGATACCTGCCCCCGGAGCATCGGCAGCTGTCTCTGCAGCTCCTCCTTTCCCCCGGCCCTTCAGTGTGGTTATGTTAACCTCACCCGTCTCATGGAACTTCTAAGAAAGAAAGGCGACTGAGTACTTAGAAAGTAGCATTTCTCAAACTATTTGTGGTAAAGGATCAGTTTTGGTTTTCCCACTTTGTAAAATGCAATAAAAATAAATTACTATAACGATGAAAGATCTTTTTTAATGTACACAAATACGAGCCCACATTTCTATTATTAGATTCAAATGACATACAAATACTTTGTGTACTTGCTACACAGTTTCCCTGTCTGCCTTGCCACCTCACCCCAGAGCTAGTGCGGTGCCCAGACAATGCTGCAAGCAGCTCAGCTCTGCACTCACGCTGACCCAGCCCTCTGCTCAGCATGGTCACCAGGCCGGGAGAAGAGCAGAGGGGCAGGACCTTGTGTCCTCCTTTCCCAGTAAGAACTAGCAAGGATGTTCCACTTCCTGACTTGGAATGAGACCCACAGCAGCCCTACAGCCCCGTGGTTTAGCTGATTGCCCAGAAAAGCTTATGCCAGGAGACACCAAATGAGAGACTCAGAGAGCACCATCAGGAAGTTACTTTTCACAGGAAAGATACATCAAACTGGCAAGTTAAGGAGCGGTCCTCCTGGAGGGTGACCCCAGGAGGGACAAGGAACGTGCACATCTCCAGGACCAGAGGTGTGTGTCTGCACCGCGAGCTCCACAGCAGACCCTGCACTCACTGTCAGGTAAGCAAAACCAGAGAGAGACAGGGTTGTGGTGCCGTGATGCTGCACTACCCTTACCTCGACAACATCCTCCACGCTGAATTGAACGTCAAACGCAAGCTCCATGTCGTGCTCGGGCAGTATGGAAGCCCCTGTAGCTGGATTCCACCCCAAACCACAAAGGACTCCAGTATAGTACTTGCCATTCTGATCAATCCTAAATGGAATGTTTTCAGAAGAGTCCATTATTTCAGAATTGTTAAAGTATATGTTTTAGCATGTAAAAATTGACCGATAAAATTATCCTAAATTCTGCCAGCCCTAGTACAGCAATTAATTTCATTTGTGCATTTTTTCTGCCAGTTTTCACAATCAAAATATAGTTATAAAACATAGTTATAAGAATAGTAAATTCAGTATTTTTATTAATACTTAATAATTTGTATTAATACTTTATTAAGTTTCTAACGTGGTAGATAAGATAATGAAAAGAATATTTTATCATGAATGGGTTTTTTTTTCCCTTGCCTTCGAATTCTTTCCGTGGGTTAAATTCTTATTAGGGAGATTTCTGGAGAAAGGGCTATGCACATATTTATGACCTGTGAAACAAGTCTAGCACTTAGTAAAAGCCTAAAAAAATGTTCCACCTTCTCATCCTAAAACAATGGTGCACACTTACAAAGTTTTGTATCCCAGTTTTATCACCACCCTCCTCTGACCACTGGCACGTCCTGTCACCTTTATCACTCCCTAATAGCCTCTCCATGGCTGCGGCCAACAGCCTGGTCCAAGCCACTGCCATTTCTCACCTGGACTTGGTAACAACTTTCCAACCAATTCCCCATCTCTTACTCCTGCCTCTTCCAATCTTTTCTCCATATAGCACACAGGAGTAGCTTTTCAAAACAAATACAATGTTACTCCCTTGCCTAAGGCGTCTCAGTAGTTTCCAACCACACTGTGAATTACAGTGGGACCTAGAAGCCACAGTGGTCTAGCTGTGACTGTGACTACAGTAAAACTCACGCTGTGTGGCTTCTGCAGCTAGATTACAAAAGGTGACACAGGCCAGGTGATATGGTTAAGCTTTGTGTCTCCACCCAAATCTCATCCTAAATAATCCCCACGTGTCATGGGAGGGACCCTCTGGAAGGCAGTTAATCATGAGGGTGGTTAACCTCATGCTGTTCTCGTGATGGTGAGTGAATTCTCATGAAATCTCATGGTTTCGTAAGGGGCTTTTCTTTTCCCCCTTTTGCTCGGCACTTCTCCTTGCTGCCACCATGTGAAGAAGAACGTGTTTGCTTTCCCTTCCACCATGACTGTAAGTTTCCTGAAGCCTCCCTAGTCATGCAGAACTGTGAGTCAATTAAACCTCTTTCCTTTATAATTTACCCAGTCTCGGGTATGTCTTTATTAGCAGTGTGAGAATGAACTAATATACTGGGCACGGTGGCTCACGCCTGTAATCCCAGCACTTTGGGAGGCTGAAGTGGGCAGATCACTTGAGGCCAAGAGTTTGAGACAAGCCTGGCCAACAGGGCGAAACCCCTTCTCTACTAAAAATACAAAAATTAGCCAGGTGTGGTGGTGCACACCTGTAATCTCAGCTACCTGGGAGGCAGAAGTGGGAGGATCACTTGGAGGCAGAGGTTGCAGTGAGCTGAGATGGCACCACTGCACTCCAGGCTGGGTGACAGAGTGCGACTCCAACTCAAAAAAACAAACAAAAAAACAGTGACAGCTGCCACCTGGCTCATTCTCAGGACCCTCAGCACCAATCCACCATGCTGAGGACACCCAAACTAGCCTACAGACAGATCACTTGTGGAAGTCCTCACTGAGAGCAACTGAGGTCTCTGGCAAGCAGCAACCACCAGATGTGAGCCTGGACACCCACCAGCCTCCAAATCCTTCAGCTGGAGGCCCCAACATTGGGAACACAACAAGCCATCCCTGTGTACCCTGACATAGTTCCTCACCCACAGAGGCAAAGAAGGTTGCTGTAGCCCACTGAAGTTTTGGGGTAACTTGTTTTTAGCCACAGTAGCTGGAATACCCAGTTAAACAGTGAGAGTCTTCTTTTAATCCACCCTCATTTAATTTTTTGTTTGTTTAATTTTTGTGGGTACATATAAGTGTATATATTAATTTTTAGGTTTTAATTGATAGAACTTCTTGTTGTTGTTGTTTAAAGATCCCCCCACCCTCTCATGCCTGTTCAGAAGCACCATCTTCCCAGGTTTACAGCACTGCCCTCAACACGTGACTTACCCTCTAAACCATGACCAGCATTTGGCAGTCTCCCCAGTAGCAAAACCTGGCTCCAAGAACCAAGGGAAGGAGGTGAGTACAGTGTTCTTGTCACTACACCAATAAGAGCGTGTTCTCAGATGTCTGCTCCCATCCTGGAGGTGCCAGGCTCTGCTACCATGGAGCATTCTGCTCACCCAGGGAGGCGGCCTCCACGAGGTACACAATGATGATGCCACTGAATCCAGGCTGACACCATCAACTACTCCAACTGTTCAGGGAAAACACCTCGAGGACAGGGGCAGCAAGAGGAGTGACGCACTCCAGGGACAGATGTGTGGTGGATCAGCTCCACGATGAAGGGAAGAGGAAAGCTGGCACCAAAGCTCAGTCACCCTGAGTTATGGAGGGGCCAGCTACAAGCGAAGGTCACATGGCAGAAAGAACAAAGGAGGGGAGACAAATGGCAGCTAGGTCAGTCCACAGCCAGTTGGCAAAGAAGGGGACAGTGGCCTCCACTTAGATGTCTCTGCTTATGAATGGGGCATAACACATATCTCCTTTCCCTTTTTAAATTGAAAATCAAGATAAAATTAAGTTTTCTGCTCATCTTCCTTTCCTGCCACTATTGTACAAAGAGTATGTTAGAGGTGGTAAAAAATTATCACTTAGTCGTAAAGTTGAATCAGTTGTGACAGGACAGTGACACATGTGGAGGGAGAACAGACTTTACCCAGAGACTGCAGGCTTCGCGTTTAACAAGGGGGGCCAGGACAGCCTCTAGTGCAGCAGCCCGACGCCACCCGAACAGGAGACGAGTCCCGTGCGGGTGCGCATTAGACAGGTGGCTCACAAAAGGAAGCAAACGGGCATGGGTGCACGGCGGGGCAGCGGCTCTCAGGAGCCGTGGGCTTTGGAGGACAGCTCCCCTCCGGAACACACCTAAGACACAGTGCTGGGACCCCTGGGCCAGGTCTGTACTGAAGACCCCCCTCCTGCTCGCTGCAGAAGACTGCATCTTTAAAGTGAAAGGAAAGGAGAATGCTCATCCCAAATCAAACAGCTGTCATCTTTCAAAGTTTCTCAAAAACAGTTGTTACTCACTCAACAAATTAAAAAAAAAAAAACTCCAACCTTAGAGACAGAGTGAGACCCTGTCTCAAAAAACAATAACAAAACCAAGCTTATACAACTACTCAGAGGCAGGCAGAGTTTGGAGGAAAATCAACCAGGCCCCCCTGCTATCTTTCCGATAATCACCTAGTTAAGCCTGTGGATTCAAAGACAACTAGTCTTACGAACACTGTCACATAAACCGTCCCAAATCTGGCACATTTCAGTTAATTCAACAAAATGAATATAATCAGCAAAGCACTGTGTATTGTTATATATAACCTTTTCCTATTAAGCTTGTGCTTTTTCTAGAAAGATGGTGTTTTAAATACCAAGTATGTCAGTATTTCTTGAATGTCTACAACCTAAACGCTTGCACTCTGGAGTTGTGAAAATAACACACTATATCATTCAAATCCTCAAAAGCTGGTGTTTAAAAGAGGTGAAGCAGGAGCTTTGTCTAGTTAAAAAGGCAAGCAGGGCGTCCAAAGTGCCATGAGAGGAAGGGACCTGCTTCTGCACTAGCCAAGCCTCAGGCCTGCAGGTGCACAGCGTGCTGTTTGCTCATGAGATCATCCCACTGCCACGTGTGGTTCCCGCACATCTGTCTCCCCACCGAGGCTCCAAGACGCCTGAACTTACAGAGGGATTTACTGCATCATCACTGCAAAATTAGGCCACATTTCAACAATTAAAGGCATATTCAATCCTTTCAGACAAGAGCCGCTCAGAAACAAGTGCATGTATAATTAAAACAGGGTGGTATTTTTGTAAGCCATCATATGCCCATTCAGTGATATATGATACAATTATCAAAATGGATATTTATAAAGATATCGTAATATGAAAAACCTGATATTTGTGGGAAAAGAATACAGTATAACAAGAATCTTAAATAAAAATATGTATATACAAATTTTAAATAAGTATACTAAATATTTAAATTTAAATCTATAAATTTAAAAATGTGTCAATTTTTCCCATTCAGCTTTTTCTAAGTAGCACATATTTTAATGAAAAAAATATTCTTACAACTAAAAAAAAAAAGCACTACACTTTTTGAGATTGCACCGTCAGATTCTGAACAAGTGTAATGGCAAAAAGGACTGAGTAAACGGTGGGGCCCTTCCACCTGCCTTGACTGAACTTAGCCCCCTAGGTCTATGGACCACCCCCCCATGCTCACCAGCTGACTAGAAAAGAAGAAAAGGGTAACTTTCCATGCCCCCGACTCTTGAAGTGCTACCAGGCCTCTACTGCAATCTCGTCACGGCCATTTCCATCCTGCCCAGCAGAATGTGAGTTCCTAAAGCCCAAATATTACTCCTTTTCTAGCCACCCCCACCCACTGCTCCACTAAAACCTATGTTAGTGCTTTCCCCACAGAGAATGCTCTGTCAATCCCTAGTCTGCAAACAAAACCTTACACAGCAGCAGCCCCCACTGTGAGGGTGCCTTTAAGAGCTCTGCTCATGGCATCACACACTCCTCTCTATCAAAGTCTCTGGGAGAAATCCTGGCTTAATCGTGGCATTAACAAGAGCTACAATCTGCTGGGCAATCTGCCTTCTGATGTCATGGTTACCACAAGAAGGGGGACTGACGGGTTCTTGTCCACAACTGGTCACCAGAAAACTTGGAATCACATTCACCATCCATTAACAATGGGATGTCCATCACCATGACATTTATTTTGAGCCTCATTCCTAGCTCCATTTTTAATTTATTTTGCCCCTTTTTTGCCTCGAGCTCCTATGTGACACAGTGTGTACCTTTACAAGCTTTCTGAGCTTCTTTCAAAATCAGCCCAAGCATAAATAAATCAATAACAATACAGGCTTCACCCCAAGCAGCAAGACGTGCCATGGCTAGCTTCCATAAAGGCTTTCTTTCCAAAAGGAGCAAGGAGAGGCACCCATTTTTTCCCGCCCAGGTTCTTATTTTACAAAGCCTATAGACAAGAGGGATGCCCGTACCTTAACTCTATCACCGGTGCGAATAACATGCTGAGGAGAGCCGGGAGGCCAGGGATATGAGGCATCAGAGAGGTTTCTCTCAGCAGCATCGTAGATCCTGTTCAAATCATGCTAAATCAACATCGGGCATTAACTCACACTGCTCAGGGCAGCGTTCCCTCCCGGCCCGCTCCTACTCATCTGCAGGTATCCCCTCCTCTGCTGAGTCTGTCCAGTCCCCACAGGCCCACCCCAATAGTAACGCACACTCCCTGTTCTCTGTTTCCACAGTACCCTACAGAGAGACACTACGCTATGATGCGTAAGCTTTTACCCCACTTGGGGATAACTCCTATTTGGTTACTCTTTGCATCTCTTTCCCCTAATCAGGCTATTGGATTTTTCCCAGGGCCAAGAGCTTGGATGTATTCTACTCTGTAGCCAAGCAGGGTGGAATGAATGAAAGATCCAGGAGTCAATTATTAATACTTCCCACATCCTTGTATAAAAGGAAAAGTGAGAATGCTCCACCACGTAACCTCGCACCAGCCAAAGCAGTCAGAAAATGGCCTAAAAGAACAGCACATAAGCTGGGCGCGGTGGCTCACGCCTGTAATCCCAGAACTTTGGGAGGCCAAGGCGGGTGGATCACGAGGTCAGGAGATCAAGACTATCCTGGCTAACACAGTGAAACCCCATCTCTACTAAAAATACAAAAAATTAGCCGGGCATGGTGGCGGGCGCCTGTAGTCCCAGCTACTCGGGAGGCTGAGGCAGGAGAATGGTGTGAACCCAGGAGGTGGAGCTTGCAGTGAGCCGAGATCGCACCACTGCACTCTAGCCTGGGCGATCGAACAAGACTCTGTCTCAAAAAAAAAAAAAAAAAAAAAAAAATAGTACATAGTGTAGACTTGTTCACCAATTATAGGATAAGTTGTTCCTAGTAGCTGAAGTCAAGGAAAAGAAAAAAGAGAGGACAAGGAACAAACAGGATCCTTAAATTACCAGTCGCATTGATGGAAAGGGAAGCTGCAACCAGCATTCTCTGGTGAAGGTCTTCAGGGGCGTCACTGATAATGACAGAGTTGATGCTCTCCTTCTCAATCCAAACACACCTAAAAGGCAGGAGCACCAGGAGATGGGGTGACTGATCCACTAACCAGGCAATGTGCTATGCCAACCCACAAGCAACCCATTTCAAAAATACAAACGGCAACTGCAATGATAGACGGGAAGAAATATTTAACCCCCACTCTCCTGCACATCTCCTTTTACTGGACCACCTCTTCACACAGGATTCCTCAAGCTGGTCCTCAGCCCTCTTCTCTCTCCACTCCCTCGTGCATGATCCCGACCACTCCCTGGCTTAGGAACCACGCACACGCTGGGGATGCCCGAACCTCCACCTCCACTCGAGACCCTCTGTCCTGCACTGTCAACGCATAAGGGCCATCACCTGCATCCTGGCAGAGGGAACTGAGCGTGGTCCACCCCACAGTTCCTCCGTCACCCCTCAGCAGAAGCCTGCTGCAGCCCCAGCAAGGGCACCCTTAATTCTTCCTCTTCCCTTCAGCATTGACTCTAATGCAGCTCCATCCTGCTGCTTCCAGCAGGTGAAAGCGCTGATGAAGCTGTTTCTGTATCTCCTGCCAGGGACTCAGTTTCCCATATTCCCACCCTGAGTTACAGCAGGGACCAGCCTCAGAAGCACAATACTGCCTGAGGATCTTTCTACTCTGAAATCCAATGCCGGCTTCACACGGGGGCTCCTGAGACTGTAAGCGTAGGCATATCGCCAGAGGCCTTGTGAAAATGCAGGCTCATTTGGAAGGCCCTAGGGGACCTGGGCATCTGCATTTCCAATGTGCTCCCCGGAAGACATTTTGAGAAGACAAGACTTACCCAAAGGCATCATTTTAAAATGCACATAGTAAGGTTCACGGCCCTTTCAGAATGAAGTCTACAAAGTTTGCCCTCGTCTACCACAAGCTTGGCACCTCCCTTCCCCCCACCCAATTCTCCAATCTTACTAAACTTACTCGAGTTACACGTGCAAACTCTCAAACTCAGGCCTATGCACTTGCCAGTGGAGCCACCCTCATCCCACCTCCCCTCTCTTCCTCCAACACCTGCACCTTGGCTGACGCCTCTGTATCCGCCAGGCCTCAGATTTCTCTGGAAAAGCTCCATGATCTTTCAAGGGTGGCTGGGCCCCCTAGATGCTTTCATGATGTTCTGTGCCCTTATCAAGAGCCCTATCACCCTATATTGTAGTTACCGGCTTCCTCTATGCCCCCCACCCGCCAACTGTATCCATAATTTTCATGAAGACAAACAACTGTTTCTTGTTCACTACAGTTTGCCCCAAACCACACACTGCTCCTGGCATACAGTGGGCTCTCACAGCTTTGCTGAATAACAATTGTAACAAGAACAGAAAAAAATGTAGTCTTTGATAAAAGATACTAAAAAATGTCTTACACAGAATGGCTTTCACGTGTGTGAGAGAGAGACTACCTCAAATCAGGAGCTGGGAGAGAAATGAGAAGTTAGAAAAGATAACATTCCGGCTGGGCACGGTGGCTCACACCTGTAATCCCAGCACTTTGGGAGGCCGAGGCAGGTGGATCACAGGGTCAGGAGTTTGAGACCAGCCTGACCAACGTGGTGAAACCCCATCTGTACTAAAAATACAAAAATTAGCCAGGTGTGGTGGCATGTGCCTGTAATCCCAGCTACTCAGGAGGCTGAGGCAGGAGAATTGCTTGAATCCGGGAGGCGGAGGTTGCAGTGAGCCAAGATTGCGCCACTGCACTCCAGCCTGAGTGACAGAGTGAGACTCTGTCTCAAAAAAAAAAAAAAAAAAAAAAAAAGAAAAGAAAAGATAACACATTCCAACAGTTTAGATATAAAGATACATTATTTTCTGATGAGATCTATAAATAGAAAAGCAGAGAAAAAAAAATTCATGAAAAACTTAAGTTAATCATACCTGAATTTGGATATTCTGGTCAAACTATGGCACTTTAGTTCATAAGGGTTAAAAGGCCCATGAAGTTCTGCCTGCATGCACAAAATATAGGAAGTGTTACCAATAAGCAAGATAACACTTAACATGAATTTTTAAAACTCAAAAGTCAGCTCATTCTTTAAAGGAAAAAAAAAAAGACATCTCATTTATAATGTCTTTATGATTCAGTTAAGAAAAAGTGCCTTAAAGAAGGTATTTTTCTGGGATGTAACTCATTCTCTTCAACGATTTCACTAACATTCCTTGATATATATGTTTAAGAAAGCCTTTGAACAACAAAAAAGGAATCATTGACAATTTAGTGAAAATACTATTATTTCAATTGCAGCAGACCAACCCAGTTGCACAGGTAGACCTGAGACCACACAGCCAGAGGCTGGGGAAACACAAGTGGAGTCCCTGAACAAGGAGACACCCTGGCCAGCCCTCCTCTCCAAGCAGGCGGGCAGCACCGGCTCTAACAGCCAGCCAGGGAGTCCAAGGCTGGCACCAGTTCTCTGAACCCACACGCTGTGCTTCCTTTAGTCTGACAAAAAAAGCACACGTCAGGAGGGTTTAAAAAAAAAAAAAAAAACTAGTCAAAGCTTCTCTCTAAACCCCACTAAACACTAAACCCCAGGGTTTTTTCTTATTATTATAAGAGGATCAATTGTGAGAAAAGTAACAGCATTAAAAGCCAGAAAAGAAAAAACCACCATGACTACTGACTACAACTCCTAGCACATAAATGTAAAATGATACTAAGCTTTTAAATTACATTTTAAAACTCCTACAATCACCTTACAGTTTGGAGTACCCAGTTTATTGGAAGAAAAGCTCTCTAACAAAATCCGGATGAGATACTTCTCGTCGTCTTTCATGGGAAAGGGCACAGAGCCATCTGTCATGTTTTCTACTGACTTGGAAAAGAGGCCCTTGAGAACTTCATGGCTTTGCTGAACAAACAAGAAAAGTTTGTTTTGTTAAAAGAAAATATTACAAGGACTTTCTTCCAAACTAATCAAAATATTTCATAGGCACAGTCTTACTCTGATTTCTATGTCATTAATTTTTATTTTATTATTATTACACTTTAAGTTTTAGGGTACATGTGCACAATGTGCAGGTTAGTTACATATGTATACATGTGCCATGCTGGTGTGCTGCACCCATTAACTCGTCATTTAGCATTAGGTATATCTCCTAATGCTATCCCTCCCCTCTCCCCTCACCCCACAGCAGTCCCCAGTGTGTGATGTTCCTCTTCCTGTGTCCATGTGTTCTCATTGTTCAATTCCCACCTATGAGTGAGAACATGTGGTGTTTGGTTTTTTGTCCTTGCGATAGTTTACTGAGAATGATGATTTTGGAAGTCATTAATTAAAGTATAGGGAAATAATTTTATCAAGTTCATTTTAAGATTCAAACAAAAGAAATATGACAGGATTTACAACCTTATTTCTTCAAACAAAAGAAATCCGACAGCCTTTGCAACATTTTACCCATTAGAGAATTTAAGAGAAATAAACATTTTTTACAGTTTTTTGGGGTTTTTGTTTGTTTGTTTGTTTTCAGACGGAGTCTCACTCTTGTCACCCAGGCTGGAGTGCAATGGCGCAATCTCAGCTCACTACAACCTCCGCCTCCCGGGTTCAAGCAATTCTCCTGCCTCAGCCTCCCGAGTAGTACGATTACAGGTGCCCACCACCATGCCCAGCTAATTTTGTATTTTTAGTAGAGATGGGATTTCACCGTGTTGGTCAGGCTGGTCTCAAACTCCTGACCTCAGGTGATCTGCCCACCTGGGCCTCCCAAAATGCTGGGATTACAGGTGTGAGCCACTGCACCTGGTCTACAGTTTTTTTAATTTTCTTTTTTCTTCTCTTACTATCGTTTGCAAGAAAGAAACATTTTTACAGGACTTTTTTATATGTAAAATTTTGGTTTTACACTGGCTATATTAACATAATTCCCTGAAGTGTTTTTATATAAATTAAATACAGAATTTAGCCAGCACTCCGGCTAACATTTTGCTAGACTGTCCCTTCCTGATACCCAGTATTCTTCATCCCCAGCAGAAATAACAGAAGTAAAAGACCTTCAACATCAGCTTCAAAAGTGGCCTCTCTGATCATCTCAATAGATGCAGAAAAAGCACTTGATAAAATTCAACATTACTTCAAGATAAAAAAATTCTCAGCAAATTGGGTATAGAAGGAACATATCTCAACGCAAGAAAGGTCATACATGACAAACCCACAGCAAACATCATACTGAAGAGGGGAAAACTGCCATCTTTTCCTCTAAGAACAAGAACAACACAAGGATGCCCACTTTCGCCATTTATATTCAACACAGTACTGGAAGTCCTAGCCAGAGAAATTAGGCAAGAGGAAGAAAGAAAGGGCATCCCAATTAGAAAAGAGAAAGTCAAAATGTCCCTCTTTGCAGATAACATGATCTTATATATAGAAAAACCTAAAGACTCCACCAAAAAGCTTTTAGAGCTGATAAATGAATTCAGAAAAGTTGCAGGATACAGAAATCAGTATACAAAAATCAGTAGCATTTCTATACACCAATAACTAGCTTAAAAAGATATCAAGAAAGCAATCCCATTTACAATACCTACAAAAATAAAATAAAATACCGAGGAATATATTTAACCAAGGAGGTGAATGATCTCTATAATGAAAACTACAAAATATCAATTAAAGCAATTGAAGAGGACACAAACAAATGATTAAGACATCTCATGTTTATGAATTGGAAGAATTTATATTGTTAAAATGACCATACTATCCAAAGCGAGCTACAGATTCAATGCAACTCCAATCAAAATGCCAATGACATTCTTCACAGAAATAGAAAAAACAATCCTCAAGTTCATATGGAACCACAAAATACCCCAAAAGCCAAAGCAATCCTAAGCAAAAAGAACAAAGCAAGAGACATCGCAGTACCTGACTTGGAAATACGCTACAAAGCTACGGTAACCAAACCAGCATTATACTGGCATAAAAACAGACACACAGATGACCAATAGAACAGAATAGAGAACCCAGAAATAAAGCCACGCATTTACAGGCAACTGATTTTCAACAAAGGCTCCAAGAACATTTACTGGGGAAAGGAGAGTCTCTTCAATAGATGGTGCTGGGAAAACTGGACGTCTAAATGCAGAAGAATAACACTAAACCCCTATCTCTTGACATATACAAAAATCAACTCAAAATGGGTTAAAGACTTAAATGTAAGACCTAAAACTATAAAAAACTACTAGAAGAAAACAAGGAGAAATACTTTAGTACACTGATCTAGGCAAGGATTTTATGGCCAAGACTTCAAAAAGCAGAGGCAACAAAAATAGACAAATGGAACTATATTACACTAAAAACCTTCTGCATAGTACAGGAAACAATCAACAAAATGAAGAGACAACCTGTAGAATGGGAGAAAATATTTGCAAACTACTCATCTGACAAAGGAATAACATCCAGAATACACAAGGAACTCAAACAGCAAAAAAGCAAATAATCCAATTAAAAAGTGGGCAAAGCATCTGAACAGACATTTCTCAAAGACATACAAATAACCAACAAATATACGAAAAATGATCAACATCACTAATTATCAGGGAAATTCAAATCAAAACCATCATGAGAGATAGCATCTCACCCCAGTTAGAATGGCTATTATCAAAAAGACAAAAAGTAAATGCTGGTAAGGATGCTGAGAAAAGGGAACTCTTATACACTGTTGGTGGGAAGGTAAATTAATACAGTCTTTATTGAAAACAGTGTGAAGGTTACTCAAAAAACTACAAACAGTATGAACATACAATCTGGCAATCCCACTACTGGATATTTATCCAAAGGAAAGGAAATCAGTACATCAGAGATACCTGTATCCCGTGATTACTGCAGCAGTGGTCACAATAGTCAAGATACAGAACCAACCTAGGTGTCCATCAACAGATGAATGGATACTGAAAATGCGGTATATACAAAATAAAATACCATTCAGCTACAAAAAGAAAAAATCCTGTCATTCTTGGCAACGTGGATGAGCCTGGAGGATGGTATGTTAAGTAAAATAAGTCAGGCACAGGAATATAAATATGACATGTTCTCATTTATGAGTAAGAGCTAAAAAAAAATTGAACTAATGGAAGTAGAGAGGAGGATTGTGGGTATTAGAGGCTGGGTAAGACAGGAAGGGGAGAACAGAGAGAAGCTGGTTAACAAACACAAAATTACAGCTAGATTGTAGGAATAGGTTCTTGCGTTCTGCAGCACTGTGGGGTAAATATGGTTAACTATAAGGTATATTTTCAAAAAGCTAGAAGAAAGTTCTTGAATGTTTACAACACAAAGAAATAATAAATGTCTGAGGTGACAGATTTGCTAATTACCCTCACTTGATCATTACACATTATATACACATATCAAAATATGACTCTATATCCCATAAATATGTACAATGATTATGTGGCAACTAAAAAAGGAAAAAGAAGTGGCCTCTCAAACCTTTAGATCGTGAAAAATAACTCTAACATTGATTTTCAAAGAAACAGTTGAAAGAAGTTTTGAAATGCTTGAAATATTTGAAATATTTTATTAACTACTTCCATTAGGGAGATAAATCTTGGAATCCATTTTTAAAACTCCCCACATATATAGAACATTTTCAAATCTATCCTAAGAAGATAAAAAGCTGAATAGGAGGCTGGGTGCAGTGGCTCACACCTGGAAGTACTCTGGGAGGCTGAGGCAGGAGGATCCCTTAAGCCCAGGAGTTTGAGACCAACCTGGGCAACACAGGGAGACCCTGTCTCTACTAAAAAATATGTTAAATAAATAATTTTTAAAAATAAACAAGCTAAATAGGAGACAAACAAATACAATACTCACCAACAAAAACAATACCCAACCACCATACTTTAGTCTCAGAGAAATCTAGAAGACATTTAAATTGGTGCCACCAGTCTTCACACAAGTACAGCAAACCAAATGGTGAAGAGGAACACTGTCCGCCTCCTCCTATCTCAGGGTCCACAGAGGAAGGAAAGCCTGCCCCGTTCTCTCTCACACAAACGCGTGCTCCACCAACAGCGAAAGCACACACCTTGGACTCGTAGGACTCCTCCGTGAGCTCGGCATAGCCCTGCTGGATGAGGACGTCTCTTATGTTGATGGCATCCTGGACCCCTGAGTACTGGTACACGTCCACGTGCAGGACGCTGTGCACCACAGAGAAGACTTTCACAAGGAGGGTGCAGCCGCTCACCAGAGAGGCGAACCACTGGCTGGCCCCGTCACTCCAGTGCTTGCCACAAACAAGAGACTTTGCCGATGGTCTCATTTTGCAAATCTTAAATTCCAAAGCCTACAAGGACAGAAGGGCACAGCTCAAACAGCTTTATAAATAAGCAAAACACTCATCCCAAATACCACTGAAAACAGACCTTGTTCATGTACCTTCAACAATATTCTCATAAAAGTCCCAATAAAACTAATGTTGGGGTAGTGAGAATTTCCTAAAGAAACTTGGTTTGCTTTTTAACAACAATAAGAAATATTTAGAATAATTTTTAGATTGTCTTCATACTGATGGTAAGGGCATGTGTGACTATGTCTGTGGCCTACCTAAAAAGTCTGTCTGGTTTCAACGTAACCAGAAAACTCAGAAACACTATTAGAAGATACTACTGGATTAAAACAACTTTTTTTGCTAAATCTGAAACCCTTCATGTATTTTTGGAAGAGCAGAAACCAAATTTGGCTATTGTGACAAAGCAAGTCCCTCCCTGTCCTGGGCCTTGGCTCCCCTAGCTGTAAGCCGAGGCAGGGCACCATATGACCCAGGAATCCACCCAGGAATCCTGTCCAGCATGCAGCATTCATTCCCTAGAGTCTTCTCTACCTTACCTGGAAAGGAAGTTCAAGAAATTGACAGGGAATCTCCATCAAAAGATGTAGATCTACATGAGACTTATTGCCATAATCTACAAAGAATACCTAGAAAATAAAGCAAGTATACACTTTACGACGGGGTCAAAAACAATGCCCTACCTGAGCAATAGCAATGCAGCAGTCTGCTCTAATCCTGTAATTATAGAATTCTTAGAGTGACCTGAGCTTAAATCCACATATCAATGAGGGAAACAGACTACTTTGCTAACTGCAATTATTTTAAATTTAATTTCCACCTACAATTATAAAAGATATTTGATAAACTGCTGTACGTCTGTCTGTCTCATTTCCCTTCCAGTGACTTGTTACAGAAAAACCTACCTCAGCAGAATTTCCAGAAACATAAAGGACTTGAGCTCTAAAGTAGCGTTGTTTATCAAAATCAGCAAAAGGTGCCAGACAGACCAAGTCTGGATGTGGGTGAGTGGGCAAGGGCATCAGCGTCAGTTGATTGATTTCAGCAGTAAGCTTTTTCAGAATCTCTGAGTTTTTTTCATCAATCCTGTATCCCCAAAAGTGTCCCACTTCAACCACCTAAAAAGGAAGAGGAGGAGCAGAGATGAAATCTAGAAAGGACTTTTGTAAGGAGGAAAATGAGCTTGAATCATAGGGCTGACACCCTGTGCTGTACGACATCTCACCAGCGTTAATCCTCGGAACATAAGTATTTTACAGGTTTTTAACATGTGTTTATGAGACAAAAAGAGGGGGTCCCCTGGTGAACTAAGGTAAGGAAATGTGTGGAATATATCCTTTTCTTGGCGGTACAAGACTCATTCTTACATAAATAAAGGTTCTGAGGTCATATAATCATTTTGGCGGGGCACAGTGGCTCACGCCTGTAATGCCAGCACTTTGGGAGGCAGAGGTGGGCAGATCACTAGAGGTTAGGAGTTCGAGACCAGCCTGGCCAATGTGGTAAAACCCCGTCTCTACCAAAAGCACAAAAATTACCCGGGCATGGTGGCACACACCTGTAATCCCAGCTACTCAGGAGGCTGAGGCAGGGGAATCGCTTGAACCCAGAAGGCAGAGGTTGCAGTGAACAGAGATCGTGCCACTGTACTCCAGCCTGAGCAACACAGCAAGACTTTGTCTCAAAAATATACACACTTTTTTTTCCTCTAACATGTATCTTGTTAAATCTGATTTATTTCAGCATTTTAAATGTACTTGATGTTTTAAAAATTAACTTTGATTCTAGAATAAGCATGTTTCAATTTCCATTTTAGTCATATTTCAATTTAACAAGTACAGTGATAATTCAAACTCACCCACATTAACAAGATTACCAAGGTGCACAAGTTCTCTGTGTGTGTGTGTGTGTGTGTGTGTGTGTGTAAACTTCCTGTATACAACATGATGATTTTAGATTAAGAAGAAGGAAAAGCTCAATTACTTCATCCTTACCTCTGTGACATCAATAGTTAGAAGGAGATCTGTAACTGTCTGGGACCTGTCTGATGTGTTAAAGGAGACTTGCATAGGATCTACGGTCTGCTTCTGGAAGTCCACATTCACCCTACATAATACGGATTTTTAATAAAATAAAAATCAAGTTTTACAAAGAAAACACATTTATATATGTGAAATTATCACTTGAACTATTCTAATATTTCTACAAGAAAAGAACATTTCAATAAAATACCTAAGCCAGAGATGACAAATTTGATTTCATCTCAAACATGAATTTCTGCTGGCTTTTTGAAGAGCTCTGGAAGGGGTACACATCCCAAAAATTAAATACTACCCTCCAGGTAGTATATAATTGTGAAGGCCAAGACTCTCAGAGAATATCTACTTTCAAGGTATTATCAAGATAAATAATCAAATTTAGACTTTCAAGGTCTGAGATTTAGAATTATCTGCAGTGTTTCCTAACTTGTGTTTTCAAATGTGCACCTTGACCTTTAGAAAACTATAAGAATCCACGCTTGGCTCAATGCTATGTTAGAAAACACACACACGATTTTCCAATAAACCCCAAAAATATCATTTTCCCTTAAAGGCAATAAGATAGTACATGCTAAACTTCTGGAATACAAAAGACAAATTTGACAGAAAATAAAAATTTCCTAATACTTTATTCTAAAATGAAGAGAAAGAATTATAAGAAAAATCTTGATCCAACTCTTTTCCCGATCTCCAGACCTATTTTTAATGAGTGACTCAGGCAATGAGTGACTCCCCAGCATTCAATTACAAAAGTAAGTGGAGTCTGACCTCACTAGAGCAGGACAGGCCTTCTCTACATGAAGGACTGAACCCACTACACTCCCAAACTCTCAGAAACCAAAAGTCACACACTGGGTGAAACCAGATGGAACAGATTTCCCTTCCTCCACCAACTCCTCAGATTCCTGTTAAGTTCCTCCCAGAACTGAAAACTCTACAATTAAGAAATAATAAATGAGACTTCCCACATATGTGACTATGGGGATATGGTCAAAAGGCAAGCAGTCTGTCACAAATACCATGGGTGACTCAGTTTGGTCCAAGAGAAGAAGATCCGCCAGGGTGATGACAGCTGCATGCAGCAAGTGCTCCTGCCCTGGGCTGACCAGCCCTACAGACAGCCCTGGCCCTGTACCACTCTCTGGGCGGGAGGGAAAGATGCCATTTGGCAAGGAAGGGCAGCTTACACTGGTAAGCAACTAGGTGCTCCCAGCTGCATCTCCATTATGTCCCACTGACTGCTGTGTTGAAGACAAAAAATATTCCACATTACTTAAAAAGAGAATTTGCAAAACAAAATGCATAATCCTATCTAGGAAGACAGGAAATTAACATTAGATTTAATCCCTACTATTTAACTAAAAATTACATCAATGATATCACTCAATCCTCTCAACAGCCTTACACCATAGGTATCCTTTTTTTTTTTTTTTTTTCTGAGACGGAGTCTCGCTCTGTCGCCCAGGGTGGAGTGCAGTGGCGTGATTTCAGCTCATCACTGCAACCTCTGCCTCCCAGGTTTAACTGATTCTCCTGCATCAGCCTCCCACGTAGCTGGGATTATAGGTGCCCACCACCACACTTGGCTAATTTTTTTGTATTTTTAGTAGAGACGGGGTTTCACCATGTTGGCCAGGCTGGTTTTGAACTCCTGACCTCAAGTGATCCTCCCGCCTCGGTCTCCCAAAATGTAAGGATTACAGGCATGAGCCACCTCACCCGGCTGGTATCATTTCTATTAAACAGAAAAAAAACTGAGGTTCAGAGAGGTTAGGTAATGTGCCCAAGTGCACACAGTGAGGAGATGATGCAACCAGGATTCAACAGCAGCTCCACTCAACCACAAAGCCAGTGCTTTTTTATTTATTTATTTTATTATTTTTTTTTTTTTTAAGACAGCATCTTGTTCTGTCACCCAGGCTGGAGTGCAGTGGTGCAATCTTGGCTGACTGTAACCTCCGCCTCCTGGGTTCAAGCAATTCTCCTGCCTCAGCCTCCCGAGTAGGTGGGATTAAAGGTGTGTGCCACCATGCCTGGCTAATTTTTGTATTGTCAGTACAGACAGGGTTTCACCATGTTGGCGAGGCTGGTCTCAAACTCCTGGGTTCAAGTGACCTGCCTGCCTCGGCCTCGCAAAGTGCTGGACGAGTGGCGTGAGCCCCCACACCCAGCCAAGCCAATGCTTTTACCATGAGCTGAAGCAAGGCCAGATCAACAGTCATGTAAAAATAGCACCTGAGAATGTGAAAGCAGGCACGGCCTGTCTGCCACCTCCCTCCTGAAAATACCTTGTGTTCCTGAGCTTTGAGACGTTCATGCCTTGCACCTTCCCTTCAATTTCCTCTGCAGAATGAACGCTGAGTTCAAGTGAAACTTTTAGTTGAGACATCTTAATTGCCATATATACTGCAGGAAGGGTTTTAAATCTCTCTGTTGGATTTCGTGAGAATTCCACAAAGGCTCTGTTCCACAAATGTAAATTTAAAAATAAATTTATCAGGCATCTGTTTAAAAACTGCATATTCATTTCTCTCAAGATTAGACAGAAATTCTGTCACATCTCTCCTCAAAATGCCAGTAACTCTTCAATCTATAATTAATCAATAACATGTATTAATTTCTCCAATGGAAAATTATTAATTGAAGAGAAATAAAAGTTATAATGACATGTCATTAAACCAAAACCTAGTATCATCCTTGTATAATATAATGCAGAATAACACTAAAGTCACATGGAATTTGGGGCAAAGAAATCTTACTTCATAATTACTTTCATAATTGCAAAAGAATTTTCATGATTATAACAGAATGTCTTTCTTTACTATCATAAAATAAAAGATACAGAAAACCACACAAATGTATATAGCTCAGTGATCTTTGTAATTCCCCTTCAAAAAAACCATTAAATTTATTTTTATTTATTTATTTATTTTTTTGAGATGGAGTCTCGCTCTGTCGCCAGTGCAGGGGTGTCATCTTGGCTCACTGCAACCTCTGCTTCCCAGATTCAAGAGATTCTCCTGCTTCAGCCTCCCGAGTAGCTGGGACTGCAGGCGTGTGCCACCACGTCCAGCTAATTTTTGTATTTTTAGTAGAGACAGGGTTTCACCATGTTGGCCAGGATGGTCTCAATCTCCTTACCTCATGATCTGCCCATCTCAGCCTCCCAAAGTGCTGAGATTACAGGCCTGAGCCACAGCGCCTGGGCCAAAACCATTGATTGCCAAGTGATATAAATTGATTGCCAAGTGATATAAATTGATTGCCAAGTGATATGGTTTAGATCTGTGTCCCTGCCCAAATCTCATGTCGAATTGTAATCCCCAATATTGGAGGAGGGGCCTGGTGGGAGGTGACCGGATTGTGAGCGCGATTTCCCCCTTGCTGTTCTTGTGAGTTCTCACGAGATCTGGTTGTTTACAAGCACCTCCCCTTTGCTCTCTTCCTTTCGCTCCAGCCATGTATGCCAGCTTCCCTTTGCCTTTCACCATGATTGTAAGTTTCCTGAGGCCTCCCCAGAAGCAGCAGCCTATACAGCCTGCAGAACCATGAGCCAATTAAACCTCTTTTCTTTATAAATTACCCAGTTTCAGGTATTTCTTTATAGCACTGAGAGAACAGAATAAAACACCAAGTAATATTGATAAATGCCCTCTCTTGCCCCAGCCCATATTTCGGTGTCCCATTCCAGCCCCGCTCTGGGGCATGAGCAGCAGGCATGGAGCAAAAGGTGCCTGCTGGATGTGCCAGGCAGAAGGAAGACAGCATCAAGTTTACCTTGCTATGCATGCACGTTCTAATGCCCCTGGGTCCCCACATCATCACAGAGCCACAAAAACAGACCTGGGCCCCTTCCTCTACTATAAAAATCGTCCTGTAATGAGCTCTCTCCTGGAAATGTACACCTTGAGCAGTTTGGAAAGACGCCCAGCAGGGGAGGTGTGTGGAGCAGGTACATGAATCAACCCTGACCCGCTCCGCCTCCTCCGCTCTCCTTCACGCCCCATCCTCTTCACTCATAAATGCACGCATTTTCCTTCCACCCACTGCCGGATTCATGCCCTTCTGCTTTATCTCCCTTCTTTAGAGTCTCTCCTAAGACTCCGTAGAAGTAATTTTAAACTCCAGACCTCAGCGTCTTCTCCTCAAAGCTGTATCCTCCCCAGCATCCAGGCTGGAAAGCCGGATGCTCTTGGGCTCCTCTCTCTTCTTTGCCCTCCACATGCAATCACCAGCCAAATCCAAGACGTCCTCCTTCCCGTCTGTCGGCTCCTTTTCATGTCCACCACCACCATACGGGCTCCACATCTCAGTGCCTCTGCTTTGGACTACGGCAAAGACTCCAGGCCGGCTTCTTCTCCTCTTACCTTGACCTTCGCTTATCCCTGAGTAAGTTCCATAAAACACAGTTCCGGACAGAACACTCAAAGGTCTCCAAGTGCCCACCTAGTCATGCTCACACTCATCGGTCTGCCAGAAGACTGTCTCAAAGTCAGCACCTGACCTCCACAAAACAGACTCCATCTGACACGGAGCAGCTCTGCCCAAACGGCTACCAGCTATGTGTGCACAGTCTCAGCTTTCCTGTGTCAAGATCAGCTAATGACTGCCTCCTGCTGGAAAACCACCTGACCCTACTGCACCACCTCTGCACTGGCCACTGCACCAGCCCGAGGCCTCACAACCCTCCGACGTCTACCCGAGGAAGTCTCAAATTAATGTTACTGCTCTAATATTGGGCCTCAGATAGAATGTCTTCTTCTGACCTTCTGGGCCTCTCCCATGACATCTCACAGCAGGCAAATGTCTGTGAAACTAATTTGACTCTCCACTCCTACCACAAAGTTGAAAGCTTCTTATGGGAGAACATGATATGCCCAGGTACCACCTGTGCCCATCTGCCCATGCGCCCTTGGCACCTCACAGAGTCTACATGAAGTCACCCCTGCTCTATGCCAAAAGAAATACACTTCTTATTCTTTGAATCACTATAACTTCCTTTGCCTTTAAATACTTGAATCCCAAGAACTGGTACTGGTACAGAAAGAATACTGTTACTTCCCCCAAAAAATTGGTATGACATTTGTATTATGACTTGAGAGCTGGAAATATGAGGAATGCAAAAGATATAAACACCTATAAAAAAGGTCCCAGGCAATGGGAGGCGGAGGTTGCAGTGAGCCGAGATTGTGCCACTGCACTCCAGCCTGATGACAGAGCAAGACCGTCTCAAAAATAAATAAATAAAAATAATAAAACAAAAAAAAGTCCCAGGCAAGAAGAACAGGAAACAAACACAGAACCCAATCCAGTTGTAAAGATGAGTGAACAAAGATGCTGCAATCTTATGGGAGCCAAGACTTCTGACCACTCAAATCAGTCAAAGGAGCATCCATGCAGAACTGGAAGCTCACCCAGGTAAGTGGACACACACTATTCAGGAATGAGTTTAGCTGTGTGATTCCAGCTTTAAGTAAGTTACTTTATATATGTGACTAAGAATCTTACTATAATTTACATCAGAATATTTAAGAAAAGTTCAGACACTAGAAGTTTAATTAATTCTCTAAGAGTTGTTCAAAGCACTTAGGAAGGTTTTGCTTGTTAGGGAGTTGTGTGTTTGCCTCATGAGGCATTTACAGGCCTACAAAGAAAATCAATATATTAATCATAGAAATGGAACTTAAAATGCCGGACGGAATTACCCCAAATTGAAAATGGGCTTAATGTTCAACTTGAGTGAACTGGACATTAAAGAAAAAGTGTTTGTTCTTATTTACAAAGCTTTGTCAAGTTAAATAAAAATTTATACAACATTCACAGAACACTGGAAAAAATTTCTAACTTTAAAAATTAAAAATCCTACTTTAGGCTTTTTGGTACATAAACATTTCCTGTTAGAAATAAAAACTCAGTGATGCTCCAAAACACACATTTGTTCCTTACATGCAGTAAGTAGAGCCAAATTGAGTTTTTACAATGTTTGCCTTCCAAAAATATTCAAAACATATCTGCTTTAGACAACTATAAGCAGATACACTCTATTTGGGATCATCTTCATGGCCCACAAAATAACTCTTACTAACGACTCACTGAGAAACTCTCGGACCAGTGCGTGAAAGTGAAGATCACTTTAAGAGAATCCGCCTTAGCATCACACTGAGTTACTGAGCCTTCTTGGAGTGACCATGCTTGACCACGAACCAGCAGCTTAGTTCCTTTAGGAGGTCACTTAGCAGAAAGAGAAGACAAATTGCTTCTGACCATAAGATAAACCAAAGCTAAATTCTGAAAGCCAATTGCAGCAGCTCATAGGAGGACCCATTTCCATGGGCGCTCCGTTTTAACAATCAGCGTCTGGAAACATTTGAATCATTACGCCTCCTTCATAATTGCAGTTGATTACAAAAATATACTTACTTTGCACCATCAAATACAATGGATTTGACTTGACCACACTGTCTAAAGAGAGACTGTAGTTGTTTATAGTAAAGAAATCCATAGGGAGGAATGTGCTTCAACTGTAAAATATAATACAAAATCAGAGCAGATTACTAGAGCTAACAAAATAGTTTCAACATTCACAAGCTCAAAGCTGCTGCACACTGTTTTAGTTTCTAAAAACATAGTTTACTATCTTTAACCATAATATATAAACTCTACAGATCAGTGCATTTAAAGACTTTTAAATTCTAACTAAGTTCTATAATAAATATGTTAAATAAAGGCTAATTCTACCCCTGTTAAAATGGTGTAAGTCTAATACAGCAAAATTAAGATTTGTTTACTTCTGTTTTCCCTTAAAATAATCAAGCTTACTAAATACTTCTTTTCAAAACATATTTCTACATAAGGAATAATGGGAATGTAAACTTTAAAGGAAAATGTCTAACTAATGAGAGGAATATGTATTTCCTCATCACCACAGTGGAAAGACCAAATAGCACATGATCAAATTGGCAGTGACTTTTAATGTATAAACTCTCAAGGTACCATGCTGGGTTTCTGCAAAGCACTCCATACTTTCTTCTGGACCAGGACAACTCCTGTGCCAGCCCAGCTCTGCACGGGGCTCCGTGACAGAAGGCATGTAAGTGAAGGCATGGGCTGGGGCTCAGATCCAGTTAGATCTTGTCTCCTCACTCCCTGAATCCGCGTGTCTCCTTAGGCAAGTTACAGAGTTACCCTGAGACCCAACTGCCACATCATGAAATAAGAATGACATGAGAAATCCCCAACTCAAAGGGTGGAGTGAGGCTCAGAGAAGAATGAAAAGTACCTAACACACAGCCTCTCAAGTGCTAAGTAAAGCCAGCTATTATTGAGCTTTTATGATGTACACACTAGGTAATTTTGGGCCCCCAGACTAGGCTCTCTGTGGTCGAGGGATGCAGGCATAGCTACTAGACGTCTGAGGAAGAGACCTATAGAACCCTTCCTCTTGCGCACAGCTGAGGGAAGAAAACCACGAAGGGGCAGAGGGGTGAGAGAGGAAGCCAAGCAAAGAGCTTAGTCAAACCTGATGGCCAGCAGGAGCAGAGGTGCCAATCAAATGATCCTCAGTAGCTATAAAAAACTAATGACTTCCTTTTAAAGTCCCTTCCACAGGTATCAAGTGTATCTCAGCTGCCTCTCTCATCTCCAGAGCACCAGCTCCTTTTGGTGCTCATCAAAGACCTCTAGTTGTAATCTCAAGTCATCTGCGCCCTTTCCTTATGCGCTATTTATTTCTTCAGGATTAACAGTGGTGGTGTAACAATAACCACGATAAAATCTGGCAATGACTGAGCCCTTATGATATGACACAAGTGCTTCTCACCCCCGCTTATCAGATACAGGCACATACTGGAACCAAGTGATCCAAAACAGTCCAGTCTCAGCTTTCTTCCAGTGTGAGTCTCCCTGCTGCTGGGCTTTAAAGAACTGGGTTGCAAACGCTGATTCAATGGTCAGGGCCTGTGGCTGATCATTAGAAATGCCCAAAGTACACACTACTTGAATGCTGATTTCTAGGGCATACTTTCTAGCTCAGATCTCGCAGAGCCCTCAGATCTGAATTTCAACGAATATAAATAAAATAAGCACTCTCCAGGTAGTTCTGTTGGGCATCCAGGTTGGGGGATCACTGGCTTAAGCCACAGCACTCAGCTGCCAACCAATAACATTTTATTTTGTATGAAATGAAGTTGTGAATTAAGAAAATGTTCTTAAACTTGTAAGTGCCTTAAATCCTTCAAAATAGCACATGATCAAATCAGCATTGACCTTGAACGTATAAACTCTCAAGGCTTCCTTATAAGGCCAGGTCTGTAAAAGGAGGCAAGAGACTGAGGGACAAGTAGATATACCTGAAAAGGCCAAGCAAGCCTAATATTCACTCCAGGGGAAAATTCACTTAGGACTCACAAAAATAGAAACAATTAGAGAACAAAAACGTTCTGCCTCACCACACCCCAGAGAGGATGGCCTGCCCCCAGCACCTACCACGACAGTTGTCTTGGGGTCCTTGCCAGCCAGCTCCCTCACCGCCATCTCCTCATCCGGCTGTCCAAAAGTAAAGTAATTTGGATAGAAAGCACCTGCCAATACAACCTGAAAAAGAAATTTATTTTCATGAAGTAACAGCATTATTTTATCAGTTATTCTCACCAATATACTAATCTCAACCCAGCATGATATGACATCCATAAATGTAAAAGATGGTTATCGTTTGTATGTAAAACTAGACGTTTCACCAACCAAGCAGAAAGTCACAATTCTGGTAATTTCATCTAACAGAAACACTGAAAAAGAAACACTTTTTTCACCTAACAGAAACATCTTTCTTCAAAAGAGCTTGAGTACTTCTCAGAATGAGGCTTGGGAAACAGTGGCAAGTTGAACAAGGACATAAACCATCCTACACACAAAGCCCCAGGGTCGGCCAACTTTCTCCACTTCTCCCCACACACATGTATGTGCAAGGTACTCTCAGATGTTCAGATAAAACTCCAATTGGAGCACTCAGACTTAGGGCAGCAGGCTGGCGTCCACTATTCACCTCTAAAATGCACTCTGCAAAGAGTCCCTTCTTCAATAAAAACATACCAGTTTGAAACACACCCACCAAAGACTCCCCCAGCCTTAGAGCAATTTTACATCCAGGAAAACACTCGCACATTTCCAGCACACCCAGTTTATAGGCATCTACCTCAAACCTGATTCTGTATGCATCAGCCAACCCTTCTAGGAAACCCTACAGCAGAGGCAGTCTCCACTGGCCAGGACACACTTCTCGCTCGCTACATTCCAGCTAACTACTAGTAATTTGAATCCATGGCCTCCAAAGTTAAAATAATATTTTCAGTGTAGGGGAATAGCTATATACACTGAACGATATAAAGAGCACTTCACTTTCTTAAAAGTTAAAACAAAAGGATCTCTCCTGAAGCAGTGATAACACAGGTACTCTACAGAAACACTCCCCTGGAAATTAGAAATGGGTCTGAATCCATTAAATATTAATAAATAAACAATAAATACTCTCTAGGTGAATCATCAACTCAACAAATAATGCAAACTATGAAAGAAGAATGTTTCCTGGTTCCCAAACACAGTATGAACACTATGGACCTAAAATCTCCTTTGAGGTTTGGTTTGTATCAGAAAGCAGGAATAAGCAGTTTCTTGACCACAAGACCTTGTAAGCAGAAATAATCAGGAAAAAAAATATCCAGGAAACTTCAGCACACCTGTAGGATGAATCGCTGCTTATATATATACTCTTGGTCCATGACAGGTCGCCGAGAATCAACATGCATGTTGAACTGTGAGAT